>NW_022740246.1:165471-174992 GCF_011630105.1 Anneissia japonica
CTTTATTCTTAAATTTTGTTTTTACTTAATAATTTATAATTACGGTACATGTACCGCAGTTAGACAGTTTTTATTAGTATATTATTATTATTATTATTATTATTATTATTATTATTATATAAATAGTTATTTAGAGGAATTCGTTTATAATTATTGCTTGTTGAAACACCTTTCAAGTCTAAGATTGTCATGGGTACCACCATGAAAGGAATGTAAAGCAACTAACAGCAGCTAACTTAAACAAAATCAAAATGTATATTGGGAGCTATGGAGGATGGTTTATTGCATGTTTTTGATCTGTTGTTTTTAAGTTTGGCTAAAATATTGGAAGGCTGCATCTATACTTGTAGCCACCAACCTATCTTATCATCAACTTATCTGTGAATTGTTGTTTTTAACTCAGAATTACGAATTAATTTTATTAATCATCAATATTAATATATCATCAAATTCTAACATTACTACTATAATATTAATGCTTGTGGTACACCACGTATATAGTTCTGAAAAGAACTGTTGTTGATTGAGAATATCTCAACGTTTTGATTAAGTTGCTTTTAATTCCTCCATGCTTCAATCGTGCAGGAAAATAATATCTGGAGATAATTTTAAAACAATGAAAACTAAGTTTTCAACCAATCAGTAGCAAGTACCACTACCCAAAAAATATAAGTATTTCACTGTTTTTAAATTTCTGCAGATATTATTCTCCTGAAGACGATTGAAGCCACTCAATCGAAAAGTCGAGATATTCTCAACCCACAACAACAGTTCTTTTCAGAACTATCTACGTGGTGTACCGCAAGCATTAATATATATATATATATATATATATATATATATATATATATATATACTTCACCATGCAAACATTCAAACAACATTACTACTATCATTCAGCATTACTGCCGTTATTGTGATCATTATGAACATCATCACCACCGTCATTATCATCATAATCATCCACCTCTCAGCATCCTTATCATTATAATCATCGTCATTACCATGATCATCATCATCCTTATCATCGTCTTTATTATTATTAAATATTATGGTTATTATAAAATTGTTCTTAGAACTGTCATCATCATTATCATCATTTACATCATTAAGTAAAGATTACCAAGGTACACAATACTGGAAGTAATAACTCAAATCTCTAGTGTTTTTGGAGTGTGCATGTTATTAATATAATCAATGGACCACTTGGTTTTTGTACGTATTCAAGTAGAGAATACTGGGCTGGACAGTGATTGACCCTTCTTAAAATGCAGATTAATTTCTAGACGAATGGAGAGAACCGCAAATAAAAACTGATTAATTTTCTAGATGAGACGAGAGTACAAGCAAATAGACAATTGAGCTATGAGTCCAACGCATATTATTTTTCCATAAGGATGCGAACTTAATTATTAGTATTAATAAGTGTATCATAATTAATGCGAGAGAATAATGACGAGTATTGTGAAGTGCAGAAGAATGGATAGTAGGAGTAAATAAGGTTGATTAATAGCTGGATGAGAGGAGAAGTGAAATGATTGATCTTTGAGGCCAAGTTGTTATCTGTTGGTTTTCTTTTTCTGTCAAGTAATAGCAAAAATAATACTTATATAAGATCTAGTGTATAGACAAGTCCACAAGAATGTGATTAAAGATCTAATTCATAGAAAAATATAAGACGACCGGAAATAAACCTATGTTAACAAAATAGAACCTAGCATTTTGTGAAGTTGAGATGAATGGAGAGTCATAGGAAATGATTTTATTAAATTCTAGATAAAAGGAGATTTAATAAAAAAAAAAATAAGCATTTTGTGAATAAATGTTTTTATGTTGATTTTCTTCTGGATCTTCTTGGATTGATAAAAGTTTCCTTAAACGTCACACACATTATTTAGTCTAATACAGGACAGTATTATTATTTTTGTGGGAGCGGTTGACGCATCTGCCTTTCGGTCTCTCAACCTCCAGGTCTAGGCGTTTCGCTTAGTTCTTGGACAAGTCACTTTACCTACGTTTGTCTCTATACACCCAGGAGTATAAATGGGTACCGGTGGTTAACTACTGGGGAAGAAAAGGGTGGGGTGGAAAGGAACTGGCCACCCTACCACGCAATGCTGAGGCTCTGCAAGATGGGCTAACAGCTCATTCCAATACGTTCAGTAATGAATACGAAACTACCTTTAGTATTATCACTTACTGTATATGCACTTAACTAAATGTAACTTACTAAAGTCCAAGCTCGGCGAAGACTTGCTTACTTTGAATCTGTGACGACATACCAGTATGTCCGCTGCTAATGTCGGTAATGTTGTCTGCACTTTGTTGCATGCTAACCATACTTCCCAGCAATCCTCTTCCCGCGCCATTATCTGCCAAGCGAAGATAAAACATCATAAAATGTATGTTAGGTCTCACCGCAAAATAAGTCACATGATTGTGTAATCAAAATTTATTATATTCGAATAGGCCATATTTTAAGCTTTAATTAAGTCTTTAAAAAAATTTCTTTCCTAAGAGTAACCTTTTATGTTTAGATACATAGAACCTAGCTTCGAAGTTAAAGTAATAATAACAAATAAAATACTAAAAGCACAATCTGCAAAAACGAATGGTTAAATTGAATAAATGTACACTACCATAATATATGAACATCAAAGTATTCAATATTCGATATGGTCTCATTTCTCGGAGAGACTTTTTTCCAGACGGTGTATCACATAATTGTTATTTTAACATTATACCTACCATCTATATTACTATTATTATATTTGTTCATAGGTTACGTGAATTAGTATCTCGCATTATTAATTTAGCAGTATTATGTTACCAATGTCAATATTTCATCATTGGGCCTATGTCATTATCTTATCAGTGGGCTTTTCCCTCCCTCGTCGATATTTTAACAGTAGAAGTATAATTTTCTGAACAGCATTGATCAATGGTGGCGCCAGGATTTTCTCGACGGGAGGGGGGAAGGGGTGGGGATCCGAGGTCCCCGACAGGGGAGGGGTGATGTCCCAGACGAGAGAAAAGGGGGCATGGTCTGGCGCCGCTCAAAATATTTCGAAAGTAGTCCAGGGGGCGCAGTCCCAACAAATTTTACAGTTTATGAGTTTCAAAGGCTTATTTAATCGATGTTAGAGTCTACTAATATGTAGAAAATGTATATACTTTTTTTTCTCCTACGAATTGTGGCTTTTCTCCCCTACGGGGGGGGGGAGGGGCTTTCCCAAATCGCCCGCTGGCGCCACTCCTGGCATCCATAACTATCAAAGTTACTATTAACTCATTAACACTATTATATAGGTCTATTAATAACGTTACATTATTATAAAAGTTCCAGTTCGTAATGTAAACAGTATCGTATCAGTACCGTATTTTATAAGAATCAATTGTTTATCAGTGTTAAAATCTTAAATGGACCGTTCTACTAAGTTCATACCCCTGGCCTTGGATAGGTTTACTGGTGCTAAGAAGGGCACACGAAACGACACCGAAACTTACTTAAACCTGTGTATTTTAGAGGACCTGTGAGTATTCCTGACCCTAAATATCACGTTCTGACTGCTGGTAAGTTGTTAAGCTGGATTGATAAAAATTAATATTTTATCAGTCTCAATATTTCATTAGGATTAACATGTGGATATGCTTATCATCAATATTTAATTAACATCATAATTTATACAGCTGATAGCATAGTATTCTTAAGCCGCCGGGCACATATTGCGCCGACGGTCCGGGTCGTTGGCCGATGTGATTCAATGAAGAACGCAACGTGACGAGGCGCGAGCAACCACTGAGAGCCACTAACAATCACCAGGCGGTATCGCATCGTCAAGCGTTCATATACGGAGGAGATGTGTTCGTCGGCCGAGGGTCACTCATACGACAAATGGTGTGCCCAGGCTTACGCTGCATTCACAAAAAATGCTCCGAATCGAAATTCAGACGTTTCCGAAATTCGGACAGCGTCCTCATTCCCACCCACTGATAACTCTGATGGCTTCGGTGGGCTTTTCGATCCGAAAACTTTGGAGTGCATATTTTTGCTAACATCATACTATTATGTGAAGTGTTGACAAAATAAGTTTTGCACATACCAGGTCATGGACTCATTTGACGAAAATATGGTTTCGAGATTTCCAATAAGCTTAAAGCCTACTTATATTTTACAATACCAATCCTTAAATAACTTGTTTAATGTTTTCGACTCACATTTTTAAGGCTGTTTTTCAGAATTGGTAAGATAAATAAGAAATTTATGAATTGTTTACCGTTTGATGCATTTTTAAAAAAAAGCATTAAAACTATCTTACTCCGGTCCCACTGAATCTATGACTTAGATATTCAAAGACCAAAATAAAGCCCAGTTGGTGTTTTTTTCCCCTGAATACATCAATATCTCAATTTACATATTTGTTAAGAAACATATTTTTGATGACACCTCACAAATAACATCTTATCAGTATTTCAGTATCATATCAGTATTTAATCACAATATATATATTATGAGAAAATTCAAAATAATCATATCTTTGTTTCATTACTGTTGGCCTAGGCTATCACTAATAAATGTATTGTCATAATCTACCAGAGTTTCATAAGTATCTTTTATAATCAAAATGCATGAAATATTCTAACCTGGTTTAATTTCGTCATAGTTTATTATCCAGCTTTCATCATACAGCATCTTCTGTTGTTTCCAGTAGAAATACTAATAATAAAATAAAAAATAGCACAAATGATTCAATAATTCCAATGAAAACTAACAAGCGATCATATTTAATATGATTATCAATCACTTAAGATTGATTTTCTTATTGTATTAAAAGTGCAATCTGTAATAAATGTATACGGGTATCTTAGTCATAACTATAACATGATTATACATACAATAGTACTGTGGACAACGATTATGACGGAAATCAATAAGCCGATGAAAACGGTCGAAGCATATAAACGAAATACTGAATAGGACTATCTATAGAGCAGGCCTAGTTATTCAGTGGTTTTGGTTCTGGTCTTGGAGGATAAATCCGACCTCCTAGGACTCCAAAAGAATAATGATAATAATAATAATAATGGTAATAATAATAATAATAATAATAATAATAATAATAATAATAATAATAATTATTATTATTATTATTATTATTATTATTATTATTATTATTATTATTATTATTATTATTATTATTATTATAAGACTCCATCACCGAAGTTTAAGACGCAAATTGTCAGTCGTGAGCAGGTTTGCTATTGGTAACAGATACAGATACCTTTATTATCATAAGAATACAAAGTACAATCACGAAATTTCCTTTCCTTATTGCAAATCTACTCCAGTATAAAAATAGATATAACTATAATTATATTAGAAAGCACATACGGTATCACAAAAACACAATTCTAACTACTGCAATAGATGATGGTAAAGGAATAAATGCTCAGTTAGTTTTAAGATATTTAAAGTTTCATTTATTTGAAATTGTAGGCCTAAGCAGAAGCTAGAAGATCAAATTATGAAAATAAAGAATGCCCAGATAATCAAGCCTTAGGCTTTATGATATTAGTTTTCGCCAACAAATTAATTACCATCTATGCATGTCGACCCCATGAGCAGGGAGAAAAGCGCTTCAACCGCAAGAAAATGCGCCACACAAGCAAAAATAACAAGTAAGTATATTGGGAATTGATGCATTTTATGTCTTCTGATCAGAGTAATACTCTTTAAAGATCGCCAATGTATTAATATTATATATGTATATCTTTATATAAATCATTGATTTATCTGGTAGGTAATTGAAGTGTTCTGATCTGTTATTTATTATATTCGTGTTTGTATTAACCATCCAAGTTGCACCTGTACTCCGTTGTATGTATGACAATGAAATAAGCTTTTATCGTATATTAAAATTATCGTATCTGCGTGGTGGTGTTGTAGGACGATTACCCCCACATTATATGATTGATTGCTTCTATCATGTACTATTATACTGTTGAATAAGAATGAATGATTATAATAAGTAATAGTGAACGTTAATTTTGTTGATGTGTCTTTGAAGGACTGTAACCAAATATACGGTATCTAGCTTCTATTGTAATAACAATATCATTGCTATAATGATAATCAGGGTGTTGATTCCATATGGCACACTATCTTCGAAATCAGACGAATAAATTATAATACACTTAGAGATCGGTTCTTACGCCTTGGTGTTGAAAAGCAAAGCGATCATCCATATCTAGATATAAATGCATGTAAACTTTAATTCATATGATAAGTTGATTGTTTATTTTATTAATAGTATTCATTGTTTAATTACCATAAATAATCTAATAAGCGTCTCTCTAGCATAAGCACCGCTCCCGATAAGGTCGCACATTTTATTTTTTCGCTAAGCACAAACTCTAAAATAAAGTGTTATGCACTTAAACCGGGCACTCACCGCGCCGTACGACGGTCGTACCACCGTCCTCGGCCAAGTTCCCTGCAGATTGTCGGTTGCATCCGTTTTGGTGCGCGACGTGGTTTTCTCCATAGAATCGCAGTCTTAGTGTTAAATGGAATGAACGTCTCGGCGATTAGTCAAGACCTAGACCCCATTACAACATGTCTTGATATTCGTCATCGACAAACTATTCGACAACCAATTTCTGACTGAATTAATAACTGGCATTTTAACAAGTCAATATCCCTATGTACAAGAATTTGTATCGTTTTTAAGCGCACCTTTTGAACTAAGCGCCGTCTTGACCAATAAAGCCAGGCACACACTCTGTCGGTCTACGCGATTCCAATAAGAACGCAACGCGATGAGCGGTGCGCAATGGATCGTCTTCAATGACCATCCACCCAGAGTGCAACCGAAAATCATCAGAAGGCGTCAGGCGTTGCGTCGTCAAGCGCTCACAGAGAGCGGTGATGGACTCGTCGACCGACCGTCGTACGACAGCGTGCGACGCAATGCGTCCGCCTTGGAAAAAAAAAAAACAAAAAAACAAAAAAAACAAAAAAAACAAAACAAAACATAACGTTATCAGCGCTTATCATGTAACTTACAGGATTCATTGCAAAGTAATATTAAAGTTGATAAAATTGTTCTTTCTTTGAATATTGGTATAATAATAGGCCTAATAATAAATAACGAAAACCTAGGCAGTGCACTGATATTAAAATACGGACATGTACATTTCAATTGGTCAACTTTATTACTGAAACTTGGACCATCACTGATGCAATGACTAATAGGATAGAAGCAATGTGGGCCTAACATTTGGGCTTTTTTTGGCGTAAGCTAAAACCGATTAGCACAGGAGACCGACAACTGTTTCACAGATGAATTGCTGATTCACATAAACGCTTTAGCCGAATTTTATAATTCCAATGAGGCCCAGATCGAAACAAGTCAATTTTCACTGATTTACATACGTTTTACTACAAAATTCCTAAGGCCTTAATTGATTACCAGTCAATTTAAAGGATCTATCCAATGAATATAAAAACGGTAACCCTAATATGTTACAATGATAATTAGGGAGGAAAATGTATCTCGTTATAATTGCAAGTTGAAAGATACGTTAATAATATAAAGATATATTGTCCCATGAAAAATACAAAAACAAAAAAAAATAAAATAAATAAAAAATTATAAAAATAATTTTTTTGAAATTAACTTGACGTTTTTAAGTAACATAATAATTATCAACTTTAAACATAGAAATTAGTGTATTTAAAAATGTTTACCATAATTTTACAGCAAAAAAAAGATTGAAACAAGTGTTATCTTTTATTTTAATCATTATATAGTATTAAAAAAATCAGGGTACACAATTTTTGAATTTAATAATTTCTATTCTCAAGCTAACAATTTGTTTGTTAATTACAAAATTATTTTTTGAATAAATGATGTTTTTTTTGATAATTTTCAAGGGACAATACATCTTAAAACACTTAAAAATGTTATTTTAGCTCAATTCAAGCAGTATACAGTTTGAATACAACGGAAATATATATTACGGTAGTTTGCATATGCTAAAAAAAAAAGCACAAAAAAACCCTAATGTACGGTACGGTATAATAAATTTAAAAAAATTAATCATTTCTTTGTTTCCTTATCATGACATCATTACAATAAAATGTCTGTAGCTGAAACGTATTGCAGAGTAAGCTATAACTAAGCTTATGGTGTGCTTTTTCCGTTTTATCCATAAATAATATTCAAATCAATTTTCCATTAAAACATGTTTTAATGTTTTTGATGAATTTTTAAATTCAAAAATTGAAATTATACTATATTATACAGATCAATTTTATTTACATAATTGCTGGTCACATATTAAATGTGCTCTACGGTACGTCTGTCGATCCATTTATTAAGGCAATCAGTATTTTATCATATTTTTAAAACTGCTATTGCGAATTCAAGTTTATATTCAAATCAACTAACTCAGGTATCTGACTTTTAGAAAGGCGAACATATAAAATATATTCGTATGTTAAGACAACTAAATTAATGTGTATTCATTAAAGACACCACCGAATACGTCAATTTAAATGATAACACTCTTTCGTTGCTTTAAAAAAAGTGGCTATTGACATCCTTACAGAATGAAATTGGTACAGTCTTAAAATAAATGCGAAATAGTTCTCATCTCTAAGTGACAGAACGTACATTTATCAGTGCTTGTATTATATTAATTTTGAAAAGCGACTCGTTTACCATCAGAACACGGCGCAAGCATTCAAATTGAAAATAGTATGCTTCCCTGCCCAATTTAAATCTGACGCATTAAAGTATATGGCCCATTTGATCTCCGAAACAGGAATGCTTAAACAAATCACAAATTAATTTACATACCTCCTTGCGATCGCATTATGCTAAAGCAGTATGACCACGTCTTGTATGCTATGTGAATATTATCCATTTTGTTAGAATTGCACAAACCATTGAAAACGATTCCATAACATTCAATTTATGTTTGCTTTCAAATTCATACACCGCGATAATTATTCACAATGAGCAAAGCCAGTGCCCACGAGGCTCTGTACGGTACTCAGCAGGCCAACACACATCTTTCACCGTTGGCCTGGAACATGAATCACCTCCGATTTCAGGTAGGCCCACGTCCATGCAATTTCTGTAGTTGCCATTGAAGGATTCGTGCACAGTAATCGTGCTTTGTCATGATTAATATAGGCTAATCGTTGTAAGCTATGTCCAGATTGTAAAATTTTCTTTGACAAAAAAAATGGTTGTATGGCCATATATAGTCATGATGTGCCTATATATGGTAATGATGTGATGTCATCATGACCATATTTAGGCATGTCGCATGTTTTGTCAAATAAATGTTGATAGTCTGGACAGGTATTTACAAATGTCTGTATAAATTTGAAAATGCTATATTTAGAATAGACTAATGAACATACTGACTGATGTTAAACATTATACAAAACTCCGCTATCACTAATCTCTCTCTCTCTCTCTCTCTCTCTCTCTCTCTCTCTCTCTCTC
>NW_022740246.1:175042-181003 GCF_011630105.1 Anneissia japonica
ATAAACACTGAAAATAATTATAAAAAAAACTTTACAAATTTGTTAAAGCTGGTTCCACATTTCGATAGATATAATAAACTAGCTATGACCGGGTTATCGGCCGGCAAAAATCGATATTTCAATTGATTACTCAAGTGCATATTTTTAAGTAATCACAAATTGTCAGGCGCGCATAAACAACAAGCCTCATTTTTCTTTGCATAGGACCCTCAAAGCCAGGCTGATTTTTCTAAGACACAAAACGATTGTCTGACGAAAAACTCTGGAACGGTTATTGAGATACAAATGTTTGAATATTCAAAAACTTAGGGGAGAATGGGAGTAACCTCCTTTATTTTACACCTGCCCCCCCCCCCCCCCGTTTAAAATATTCACAACCTGTACCGGTATCTAACTAACCGTTTCCGAGTTTTACGTTTCCGAGTTTTCCGTCAAACACCTCAAGCAAAACTACTTGGAGACACCTTCTCTATAAAGGCTCCGTAACTTGCGACCAGAAATGGATTGAATCAATTCAATCAATTCAAATTCGTCGTCGCTGCATCAAAACCAACCATCACATCAATCAAAAGCCTGCAGAAAATGCCAAAGGATTTTGGCTCAAGAATTGGACTCTTCAGCCATCAGAGTGTATGAAGATTTGACAGATGTATACATTTTTAAACGTTAAAAAAGAAGAATCTGAAAGTGTGGGAAAAAATAGATGCCCAAATCGGGATTCGAACCCGGGATATTTCTCTGTCTATGCAGACGCCTTAACCAACTAAGCCATAGAGGTTTTGTTGGAAATTCAAATGCGACTGAGGCACCTAATTCCTTTCACTCTCATGCGCATGCGTATTAGACAGCACTAGTCCTTGATGCATGGCAAATGACAGAGCTCAATATGATACGCCCTCTTCTTATCAGCAATTTACGACAGTAGATAGATATAGTAGAAAGAAGGAATTCCATACAACACCTGTACCTGAGACAGTCCTAATCCCTTTCAGGATGGATGGTCATTAAGGTGGTCTTGTGTAGATTAACAGGTCTTATACAAGATTAAGGAGTATAAGAACCTACCGCGTGTGCTCGAACATTAATGTTAAATGGAGAAACATAGATAGGTTTGATTGATGTGCTAAGGAAAGCAAGGATTAATAATGTATTAGCATAATAGAAGAAATCAATTTTGATTGAGGTGTATTAGTACCTTGTTATTATTCATTCATATTTTTTAAACACAATCAAGCGTTCAAGGTTAGTTCGTACATTCATTCCTGTAGATTTCCCAGAAGTATTAAGATAGGTAAAGTCCGACTTTTTTTTCCGTTAGTGACAAAATTAATGATGCTGAGTTGAATGTATACTAACCTACGTCATACATCTTACGGCAGGGTTTATCACAATTGAATTACGACACTCATTCGGTGCTTGGCTGCCTTCTCTTAAGAATTCAAGATGTTTGTGATCGCGAATTTCAATTGGTATTGTCTCGATTTTGGGGATAAACTCCTCTTTCAAAAATAGCCGTGTGTGTAAGGATATTGCTAATAGATCCATAATAGAGACCTAACATTTAATTAAATTAGTAATTGGTCTATCGAAAATCAGACGTAATCTAATATATCTTTAAACTATAAATTTATATTATTATTATATTGATTTTAACCATTCCCAGCAGGGAATGTTCAGCCTTTACTCATTATCAGTGAAGTCCTCAAACAACTGATGATGAAAAATAGCATGACCAGATTTGTGGAAGGAAGGTAGTACTTAATATTTAATCAAACAATCATAATGAACTAATATTAGGCCTATATAAATAGTTGTCCTTCTTTCTATAAACTTTAGCTAAAAATTGTCTTTTTTCTTCTAAACGGAATAACGAATTAGGCCTACCTAATTTATAGGAGGACTACGGTTGGCGGTTATTCGTACATAATATTACGAAATATGCTGACACCTGATTTTTAACTTAATCTGTATAGGCCTACAGCATCTATTATTTCAGAAAGTTAAATAGGCCTTTAGTTCTCAACTAAAAATTAGAACGTATCACAATTTTCCTTGCAAGTAATATTAGTTTAAATAGCACCAATCCTATATTAATCTTTGAATATGCCTACTGTTAAATTTTTGGAAGGAAATTAAGGGGTAATATTTTATTGGATCATCTCTTTTAAAACACGTTAGAAAGAAACAGTGTGTCCACAAATCACCTAAACAGGCAAAAAGTAGGGTAAATTTAAGTAAAGTCCAAACAGTTTGATAAAATAAAAAACCGATAGAAAATAATTAAATAATCAAATGCATTTTTTACATGTAATCAAATGTTAAGTTCAGGGAATGGAACAGTGGGGTTAACTACAACTGCTAACCCGTGTTACATAACACTAAATAACAGTAAAATTATCATTGTATAACGCATTAACGNNNAAATATTTATATATACATATATATATATATATATATATATATATATATATTTAACATTTGAAGTCAACATATTCGTTTAAATAAGCTTGCAACAAACATACGGTATGGCCACTCCAACCTCACCCTCCCACCCAAATAACGTCTTTAAAACACAGTCCTGTCAGCGTGTGGCTGAGAACTCGTGTATTGTGGGAATCAACCATGCCTGTGAAATTTTTACTTGCTGTTGGCATGACGACGGCTTTTCAAAAATAACCAACTTATTCCAAATGTTTTATATTTAATGTTGATAATTGTTAGGTGGCAGCATATTTAATTTCTACCCAATCCTCCTAATTATAGGCTTATTCCTCTTTTCTGTATACATTTATTTAGTTAGATGAAGCTGATGTTGGTGGTGTACTTTCATGAATTGGATGAATTCGATCCCGCCGATGGCGACGGTAGTAGCAACGGAGGAAGAGGCAGCAAATGAGTCTCTAAAATCAAAACGAAGATAAAACGACACGTACATTAACAATAATTAAATTTTTTCTAGCAACATCCAAAGTTATCGGCCAACCCCACACTTGGCATAGACAAGGGGTCGGGACTGGGACCGAAATAGTAACCGGTCCAAGAACTAAATTAGGGGCAATGGGCCCCGTGGGAACGCTCCTTTTTAGAAACTATGTTTACTATTCAGTACAATTTTGACCACTTCAGAGGATTATTTAGATGGATCTGTTTAATATTGTGTTTTGTTCAATGATAATTCAATTATCATTTTGCCTTTTAAAAAGCTGCCATTTATTATGCCAAATGAGCAACGCCAGCGACCGCCGATTAATAGATAACCCACCGCTGATATGACTACAATGATCACTTATCTTAAGCTTGGTTTCCATGCAATCCCTACACGCTATCACCGACAGCTTTCGGTGTGATGCTGATGGACGGTCGAATCGGGGAGCCTTCCCGATTGCATCGGGGACTGCTACGCAGTAGGCCTACAACGTTAAGGTAGGGATTTTAGGGAAACCAGGCTTAAATCATATATCGACCATACATCGTAGCATTATATAGGCCTACATTCATTTCACAAGCAACGATGATTGTAAAGCTGAACTATAATTTCTGGCGTTATTACACATTATGATCATTACCACTAAATTAATTGTCCATCCGTAACAAAATCATGATGAAATCATATTTGTGAATCCCCGCGCAACATAGCGTCTGTGTGTCCACACTTATCATTTATAAAGTGATAATGTAATCGAATAAGAGCTAATTCGTCCCAATTGCTGATACTCTATCACGACAATAAGTAACAACTAATTAGCCTACCACGCGGAGACGGACAGTGAAAAAAACCGGTCAGAACGAAATACAACCGTTATATCGATCTGGACTATTTAATGCCTCTGATCAAATAAACCACTACTTTCCATGTAATTGGAGATTAATAAACAAAATGTTATCAGCATTCATTTATACGGGATGTCTGCAGCATCGCCTCGTTCGTTATTGATTCAATTTAAAAGCTTGGGGTTAGATAACATACGCCTGGTTTATCCTATTAGAGTGACATTCCCACATTTTACGTCATAATTTGAGTTAGCCCAATTTTGGTAAACATAGCCTACTAGGTAACTCTCTATTCGAAGATTGACTTTTATGCAGCGCGTGGACCCATGACGCGTAGCCTTGCCGTGCGACACCGAGAGTGAGAGAGAGAGAGAGAGAGTCTCCACACAGGCGCAATATTGGTCATATCAACATAATATCAATAAAAGCAGGGGTATAGCTATTCATTAGCTATAGCTCAAAAAACTTAAGCTAGCATTAGTAAAGCAATCAAATATCGAAATATATCACTATTATTGGCTATAGCAGATTACATCATAATTATGCTACTTATTGATATTGATATTAGTCTGATGTAGCTGGTTGTAGCAATTAATATCAACATTATAGCACTGATTTTTAATGATATAGCACTTTTACTGATACATGCTTTGCAGTATCTTTCATGTAATTGATATAAAGTGATATGTCTATTGAATATATAATTTAACTGATATCTGATACATACACTGATATTTAGTTATATCTGATACATACATTTCTATATCAGATATACTGATATTTACTGATATCTGATACATACATACATTTCTATATCAGACTCTTATACACATCTAGATGTGTATAAGAGACAGAGATGGATACACATTTTTATTTGTTCCCTTTTTTTTCTATAGAAGATTTTTTTGTGGATTTAATTGCTGATTTTTTTCATTAAAAAATGTATTCAAATTTAACTTCTTATTAATTCTTTCCTCACATGTTTGACTTGTAGACACCATTAACTGACAAGAGCGATTGTTAAAAAAGTATATGTTCAATAAATTACATAAAAAAACAACCGTGTCCTCAGCATTCTTTATGTGTTGAACTACAACCACATTTAGCTAGTATGTCAGTATGCAACAGAGTTAATTGTCTATTTTTATACAACTTATATACAGCAGATTTAAATCGCCTTCAAATTAACAAACATCAACTATCATAGCTGATATATCAGTGAAACAATTAACAAAGTTATTCCATATTTGAATACAAGTGATATATATATATATATATACATATATATATATATATATAGAGAGAGAGAGAGAGAGAGAGAGCGAGAGAGAGAGAGAGAGAGCAGATATAAAACATCTGGAAAACACACATATCAACTATCAAATATAGCTGATATATCACTATAGCAACAGAGTTATTTTATATTTCTATACAACTGATATCTAGCATATATAAAGCATCTCTGTAAGACTAAAATATCAACTATCAAAAATAGCTGGTATATCAGTGTCAAGAGAGCCAAATTATATTTACATACAATTGATAGATAGCAGAAAAAAGCATTTTCATAATACACAAATATCAACTATCAAAAATAGCTGCTATATCAGTATAAAAACATGTTCACTTACATATATTTTATATGGTTGATATATAGCAGATATAAAGCATCTATGAAATACACACATCAACTATCAAAAATAGCTGATATATCAATACATCAAAAGAGTTACTTGTATATTTTTATACAGCTGATATATAGCAAAAATAAACCATCTGAGGTACACATATATCAACTATAAAATATAGCTGATATATCAGAATAGCAACAGTTACCATATATTTCAATACAACTGATATCTATTATATTCAATACAATTGGTAACTTGCAGATATAAAGCATCTCTTTAATACTAAAATATCAACTATCAAAGATAACTGATATATCAGTGTCCACAGAGTCATACTTACATACAATCAATAGATAGCAGAAACAAAGCATCTTCATATACACAAATATCAACTATCAAGAATAGCTGCTAAATCAGTATAAAAACATATTCGCTTGCATATATTTCATATGATGGATATATAGCAGATATAAAGCATTTTGTAATAAACACATATCAACTATCAAATATAGCCGATATATCAATACACTAAAAGATTTATTTGTATATTTTTATACAG
>NW_022740246.1:181052-183658 GCF_011630105.1 Anneissia japonica
TATCAGAATAGTAAAAGTTATTATATATTTCAATGCAATTGATATCTAGCAGATTTAAAGCATCTCTGCAATACTAAAATATCAACTATCAAAAATAGCTGATATATCAGTGTCAACAAAGCCATATATTTTCATACAATCGATAGATATCAGTAATAAAGCATTTAGATAATATACAAATATCGACTATCAAAAATAGCTGCTATATCAGTATAAAAACAGATTCACTTGCATATATTTCATGGTTAGCAGATATAAAGCATCTTTGTAATACACACGTATCAACTATCAAATAAAGCTGATATAGCAGTACAGCAATAGTTATTTGTATATTTTTATACTGCTGATACATAGCAAATAAAGCATCTCTGAAATACATATCAAATATAGCTGATATATCAGTGTATCAACAGATTGGTATATAGTATAGAGTACTACACAGAGGCCTACTGTACTTAGAAGAAAATAATAAAATAGTAACTATCCAAAATAGCATCAATATCATCAATATAGCTTGGTTTTTTGTATAAAATAGCAAATATCAAAAATAGCATCAATATCATCAACATAGCTTGGTTTTTTGGGAAAAAAATCAAAAAATGCCTATGTCTCAACTCAAGAGATATCAGTGACAAACCCTAAAATGACCAATATTGCGCCTTTCTCCGAGAGAGCAGCTTATCTCAGTTGAGGAGAAACTTCAGGTGGTATAACCTATGTAAATTTCAGATCTTTGGTCCATGCTTTTGTTTCTCTGATCTCTTGGGTTTTAGCTGGCGGAGGAGGAGAGGTGGAATGACATATCGGTTACGATCACGCTGTCTTTCGGATCTGTTTAATCCGAGCAAATAAAAATTTGTATCAGTACTGAGGCATAGGCATATGTAGTTTCTCATCTTCATGCCAGTCAGTCCAAAGTTAGGTTGATATAATTTTCAATAAAATATCATTTTTCTCAATTTCATAAATCCATCGCTGAGTTTTGCTTGGGCTTTTGTCCCTCACGCTGACGGGGGCACTCTACAGCCTATTGAGCTTTGACTTCAATTATTTGTGTCTAAATCACTTAAAGCCTTCTTGTCAATATCATTACCTCCTTCATAATTATCGTCGTCATTGCCATCGTTGTCATCATCATCACTACCTACCCACCCAATGTTGTAATGTCATTAGATGAAATCAGACAGACGGTCGCATGCCATGCAGGGTGTGTCTGCATACTGTACGTTCTGTAAATTTAACAGTACACTGTTCTGCAAATTGCAGATTGTCTGTTTAATTGTATCTAATGGCAGTATTAGAATCGGCTGGTCCGAAATTGTTATCATCGTCAGCTCATCATCCTCGTTCTAATTATTTCATACATTTTGCTGGTCATTTAAATACACTTTGCGGCCCTACCCTATCACATAAAGCTTGATCGGCCCCTGATTCTTAGTGTTCTATTACCTATACCGTTATCACCTTATAGATCTGTTGTCTCTGCCTTTAAATAAACCAATTGACTAAAGTAATAATTAACACTGCTTATATTGTCATCGGTAAAGTCCTAACAAAAATCAATAGGTAGTTTTCGCCGCACGACGTTAACCTTAACTTTAGTACCCAACATGCAACGCGATAGCTCCGCCCCTTTTTGTAAACAAATCGTAAATGCCTCAAGCCGAATTTAGCAAGTTAAATTTAATTAAAATCGCACCAAACAGTATTATTCCAAATTCTACCGTATTTTAAAAGATACTTCACAGCATTGTACTTTATGTATTCATAACCTTGAGTAGGTCTAGTTATTGATTGCATACTTCGTTTATATTTAACAATATCCGCAATCGTGTAAATACATACCGTATAGTGATTACTATGTACATTGTATTTGATATATATTCAAGTTTTGTTTTTGTTTTTTTTTTTTTTCACAAATTTAAATATCATGTACTGTATGTATTCATAGAGGAATAAGCATTTCCAATCAGCTAATTATGGCATTGATGAAACATTCTGAACAATATATTTTACATAGTATCTTTCACAGGATTTGATCTGTTTTGTGGTTTATTTCTCTTTGAATAATTTGATTCAAGAATACCGGTATAATATCCAAGGAAAATATAGTTCTTCTACAGATTGATTAAGTAAAACTACAACGTATAGGCCTACAGTATAGAATAATACATTAGTAATCAATATTTCTGCTCTGCAACTGTAACTCAGAAATACCAGGATGGTGCCCGGCGAGGAATAGTACTATGGATTACTTAAGTCAAAAATAAATATGATGTACAATATTCACTTTGATAAATAGGTTCGGGCACGAAATGATCTTCCGCGGGGGGACGTTTTAGTATGGATTACTTCAGTGAAAGATTGCTAATTTATGCGTCAAGGGCCCTGCTGACTATACTCACAAACGGGCCCCATCCGAACCTGTTACGCCACTGCATTTCACCCAACAGACTGACTGAGCACTGGAAGCAAGTCTTCGGCCTTAGTGGGTTATGACGGTGCATTTTATACTAACCCATTACAGGGTCATGTGTTTCTTATATATGTAACCTATGACGTCATGACATTAACAATCAGAAATATATATCTTACCAGGTAGATAC
>NW_022740246.1:183948-193726 GCF_011630105.1 Anneissia japonica
TTAAAAAACAAAAAAAAAAATGCAAAGTAAAAAAAAAAAAAAAGAAAAAAACGAAAACAGTACAAATTAGAAAGAAACTAGAACATGGCAATTAATTACAAGGTAATGAGAAGCTATTTAAGAAAATGGTATCTTAGATTCATAAGAAAGTTATTAGGAGAAAGTCTTATGTTTGATAATGATAGGCAGAGATGACCAAATAGCTAATAGCTGGAAATTGGGGTGCTAATTAAGGCAACAGTAGGAGAATAAATGATGCTTATTATACAAACATAATCAGTATGTCGACAGTTGATAAAAATAATTAAACAAACATAATTATATTCATTGAAAACTAATTGTTGATTAGCTCTTTACTATTCTTAGCGAAAGGTGAGATAAATCTGCATCTAAATTGCGTAATTTTCCCAATTTGATGATGATAATAATCCCGAATAAAGATCAAGATAAATGAACTTTTTGATTGACTTCAACTGACATTGAAGCAACCACAATTGGTGACGTCAAAGATGAGGATTGTAAGTAATCAGTCACTAATTATTTATAGATAGTCACACTCAAATTTGTTTATAGTAATGAAATACGGTAAAATCAATGGTAATAGAGACATAAGTAGGGACAGAGTAAATCAAAATACAATTACTCTATTTGTCCAATTCAATAACAGTCACATATGGGCTGGGGACACAGAGGATGCATTGATTTCCGCCGATATCGGGCAGTACGCAGGAATAATTTTCTGCTCATTTTACAAGAGCTCTGAACTATGTAGGCCTATTTCACAGTCAGAAGTTACTACCCATAGTTTTATGTATATTGTTTTTAATAATAATAAACTTATTACTAATAATAATAACGTAGATAATGATGTTGTTGGTGATGTTAATGACGACGATGATGATAATGATGATGACGATGATGATAATGATAATGACGATGATGATAATGATAGTGATGATAATCATAATAAGTATAAAATAGACTCTATGCTGAGTAAGTTCTAAGCCCTAGCCTACTAATGCATATTCAACGGAGGCTAATAAATACCACTGTTAAAATTAATTATCCAATAAATAATTTACTGACATTCTTAATAGGCATAGAATTGGGTGTAAAGGTAAGAATGCAGACCTTATTTAGAATGCCTAGATGTTGATAAGGTACTATGTCGGTAGACTAGTATCTACCTTTTATATGCATCGATAAAACCACACACTTACGGTAATTCACCCATGAATTATTTGAAGAGAGATCCACCAACAACAACAATTAATTTGATAATAAATACACTGTTGTGCCCCGTGCCCTTTTTTACAAACTGTCAATCTAAGCCTATCTAAATTCTATACAGGTGTGAATTTGCTCTGTGCCATCGTATTTTACACGCGTGTGCTCTCAAAGTACTGAGAGATATTTATATCGACGGTGCATAGTCAGAACACTATAGCAACTGGAAGAAAGTAGGTCTGCGCTTATGTATATTTACACAAAGTTACTTAAACTAGTACCTTCAACAAAAAACGTCTAAGCGACTTCTGTTTGTTGTCTTGCACTCTTTGTCTTGCAAACTTTGTTTCACAAAAGATTTCACTCACAGTACCTGTTTTAAACACTCAAGGGAACTCGCATTCACGCTGACCTGAAAATTAATAACGTGATAAAGAGGCCTGGGGGTAATACTAATATAGATTATTGTATACAACGAACTTTCCTTCAGAAGTTAGCACTCAGCTTTTGAGTACACTGTAGCCTAAAATTGGACGGAAAATTTTAGTAAACAGTTCGATATACTTTAAAGAACACATTGAAACCGTATGCGTAACATCAGCAACATCAACAAACCTCTCTAATTTCATGAAGAAATCGTTTATTGGATGGCTTTAGAAAACTGACGAGTCTGTTCTACAAGATTGGCATTGTATTTAAAAGCATTACTTTCAGGATTTTGGAGAGAGGAATGGTGGCGCCAGTTTGCCCGACGAGGGGTTCCAGTTCCCCGAAGGGGACCAATGTCCCCGACGAAAATATATGGGCATGGTCCGGCGTATGTCTAAAGCCCCCGAAAAATATGACAATTTAGGGTTTTCAGAGACTTATTTAATCGGTTTGGGGTCTAATAATAGGCCTATAGGCCTATGTAAAAAATACATACATTTTTTCTCCCCGACGAATTGTGGTTTTTCCACAGGGGCCATCTCTCTCCACCAACGGTTCCTGCCCCCTCCCCCAAGATCCACGCTGCGCCAACCCTGGAGGAAAGTGCCAGTTTACACCACCAGTCTACCGTTATCGTTACTGTCAACAGAATTTTAAAAATGGTGCAATAAGAAGGAACTTCTACACTTTTTTAATTTCTCCATGGTAGCCTCATAACGAAACCCCAAATTGATCATCAAAATCATGATTGATAGGTCTATATAGCAACCTCAGATGTATACTGTAGTTCACATAAAATACGGTCATCGTCCATTAAGCATTGAGTGTGAACTCATTGCTTAATCAAGAAATATAAATGCACGTATTGTCTATTTTTAAGTGTTAAACTACAACAGACTCCTATTAAGCGTGAGTTAGGCCTACCATTGCATTTAGTTTACGGGAAAACTTAAAGGTCTATGATGGAAAATGATGGACAGTATCACGAATAGAAGTTATAAACGGAATGGAAGTCATTTTGAGAAAAAAAAAAGAAAATGGAGTGGCACACAGACCTATCACAATGTTTGATAGCTTGAGGATGGGCTCAAGTCTGAGCATTTATCATTATCTTAACAATTTCCTATTTATGTTAAAATTATAGATGTTGAGTTTAGAATTTTTGAGGAATGCCGTAACTCATCAGTTCCCGGCTAATGAGATAACGAGTATCATTAGGCATACTTGTTTCTAACCAAATTTAATTGGCAATACATAAGAGTCTCCAGCGTAAGTCAATTGAATCAAGTACAAGGTAAGAGACGAAGAGAGTTGTGGCTTAGTATCTACCTGACAAAAAATGAAAATCAGAATATAAGCTAATACGAGTTGTCATGGTTTGATTAAGATATATCATAGAACAGGTTGAACATAACTGTCATGAAAGCCAACTTGAGCGGAAAGTATCATATCAAAAGTACACGCGGTGAAGGTTGAGTTTTAAAACTAAATCGAGTTAATACATTATTGTTATTATCAGACATAACAGAAATCTCAAGCATATAGCGTATGATTAGGTGTACTGCTAAGCGCTTGGATTCATCCATCAATGCAGTGAATAATTGCAAATCAATGTCGAATGTCGAAAATGGTAGGCCTATGTCAAAAGAGAAATGGTGTGTAATATTTTTTTTTAATCATTTTAGTGTTATTTTCTTCCAATTCTTTAGCATTTTCAGTAGATAGTAGAATGGCATAGTTGGTTAAAACTTGCGGATCCACTGTTTGTGTTAAGGATAATGGGGAGTACGTTTAATCGGCGGATGGTTTATGTGTAAGCATATTATATAAAGAACGTAGTCCACTCAATGAAAAGTACAAAAAGCACCACTGACTGAACAGCAGTTTCGCAGGGACCCAAACGCCAAGCCCAAAATGAGTTACTACATTTTACTTTAGAAAAAATAATGTAAGGTATAATAAGGAAGGAAGGAATATAGGCCTAAAAGGAAAGAAAATATAAGGATACCAATAAAAAGGAAAATGAAAGGGGAAAGAAGGTAAACAGAAAAAATAGAAAGAAAGGGTAAGAAAACAATGGAAAAAACGACCACACACTTCTGTTTGTTCAGATTTATGTTAAATTAGTAAGGATAATTAATAGTATGCTTAGATTAACAGGACGATTACTCATTTCTATCTAATAATCATAAGAAGTATTTACACCAACTTTGATTGCCTAGTCAATGACTACCAACAATTGATAGCATATTATTATTACTTATAATTATAAAATGAATTTTAATAACAATTTTATGGTAATAAATAATCGTATTATAATCGAGTGAACGCCAAATTTGGCATTGTATGAATTCTTAGTGTGATCGCCAGTGATGAACAACTGAGCACGCTTCCGTTCATTATATTAGGCCTAAGATATTCCTGTTAATTTCGTTTGACGTTTCCGTAGATCTCTAATTACGACCAAACATCTTCGTTAATTTACTTTAATTCCAGCCAAGCAGGTGGGAGTGTTCTAGTATATAAAGTTCCACCCCGATAAAATAATGCAGGTGTTGTCATCATCGGTCTATTTGTCTTCCGGAATTCGATAACTGCGTCGTGAGATGCTTGTATTGACGCGACTGCGACGTTCTGTCAGTGTTGATGGAACGGCAACGTTAGATACCGGCACTCTGTGTTGACGTAATTGCGACGAAATTTGCATTCTGGTAAATATAATATCTGACGATGTTATTATCCAACTCAACAACGCATGCACAAAAGCGATGACATGGTTCTAACAGAAAATTGAATTATCTCATGAATGTGAATAATAAATTTGATACAGTAAATAAATCCCAATGCTCTAAATTTCTCGTTTTGGCGGTCTAATTATGTTGGGGATTATTTACAATTCAATCAGGCCATTGAAAATTTGAAGACATCAACACATTCAAGTAAATAAATTAAACATTCCGGATTTGCTAAGATAACGCGAAGCATAATATTTGTACACTTGTTGTGTTTCTTTAAAAGGGAGGAGAGAGACGAAGTTTGGGTTGCTTTAGACTTTTACATTGAGATGAGAGCACCATAATAAACATAGTATTTTCAAAAGTAGGCTCGCTAATATCATTTCAGTTTTTGATTGCGCATAACTGTCAGAATACACTCATCTAAATGACTAAATCTTTAGAGTATAAACGAAAGATGTGGCGTATGAAATACATTAATGTAATTAAACTAGACGTTGTCAGTGTGCCAGGACGTAACAATTGGTTGGAACCATGTGGCGCAGTAATATGGATTCGGGCTCTCATTTAAAAGGTCGTGAGTTCGAATCGGACGTAAGTCACATTGTCTTTATCCTTGGGCAAGGAAGGTACTTTATCGCTTTACCTCTCTTCACAAGACGAGTACTTGGAATTAAATTAGTGTGTATAGTATTGACTTTTGTGAGTACTCATAAAACAATAATGTGGCATGGGAAATGCTCCGTTGCAGTGTGTGCTTTTAAAGTGTATGTCTATATAAATAAGTTAGCATTCGACTTACAGTTAAAATATTATAAATTTGCTAACCACCATATAATTGTCTGAATGGTAGCGTGTGGATTTGGAACGACTTATATTTAACAATTTATGTCTATGATAAAATATAGGAAAAGCTTTGGTAAAAGGGAGAACAACAGTGAATAATCAAGTTTTCCAAATAGGAAGAATACATAGGTCTAGAGTATGATGACAACAGTAAGACTTATTCATTCTTTTCACAAAAAGGACAAACCATCATGAAATGCCTTCCTTTCGATACTTAAAGCTTTGATTAATATTTTGCCTCCTAAATAAACACTCTCGCACTCCACCACTACAAATGATCGGAAAGATACGACTCCATCTTTGATTTTAGTTTAAAATATAACATTTTGGGAGTTAGAGCAGAGGCTTTGAGTTAACAGATTGAGTTAAACTCTGTGCGTTGCACCGATGCGTAACGTGCGAAATATGAAGAATTCGAAGTCGATATTTTCTTACATCCTACAGCTGTTCACGTGATCATGCTGTTTCCTACACCAACTGGCAAAACAGGTGTTGGACTTCGGTCGCTTGGTGACAAAAAAGATTGTTCGAACAGTGGGGAAAAATGTGTGTAACATTTCAAGTGATCTTAAGAATGTGGTTAAGAATACTAAATTTCATTTATAAAACTGTAAATCAAAGAAAACAAAATATGACGACGACCAAACATAACAGTGGAGGTGTTCGATATGTTAGACAGGGAAACAATGCATGGTTTATGTATGGATAAATGAATGTGAAGGAACGTCAAAAGTTCACCAGGGAAAAACAGTTTTGAATTGACTTGATGGTTGCTAACATAGGATCGTGATATAACATTTAAAAACAAGTATGGTTATTTACCGACTGCCTCTTCTACCTCCAGCGCGTAGTGTAGAGCTGCCTGAATGTTGCCTATCCGTATGTGTGCAATGATTGAAGTCAATCCCGGGGTGAGTAATGCGACATCGGTAGTCCATACTGGTGATGCTAAGTTACCAACCTCCTCTTGGGTGTGAGTAAATATTTCACCGTTCGGAGGAATCCATGGTCCACAGATAGTACCCTTTATCTAAAAACAAGAACAGATTTATTACGAGCGTCATTCAAGACTGTTTTAATGGCACTCTCTAAGTATACCAAAATGCAGTCCTGTCGACGTGGAGGAGGCCTAAGGTATTTAGGAATCATTAGCGGGTCCAGGAATTCGAGCAGAACGCCAGGGAGAGACTATTACAGATCAAGAGTCCAGCCCATTTTAGCCACACCATCATTGGGGTTCTGGTAGGAATTTTAATGACGATGGCACCTCTATGAGACCTAAAGGTAGGCCTACATTCACACCGAATCCGGATTTTCGGATCGGAAGGCCTAATGAACCGATCAAAAAATCGAACCATTGTGTAAGAATAGGGACGCTTGCGTTCGGCGGATCTGATCAAAATGCAGCTTAAGTAGACACTTAAGCCCGGCACACAGAGCGCCAACCCTCGTCGGTCAACCAACCCGATTTTATGACAAAGCGCGGACATTGATTCGTCGACCGACGGTCCCGGCTTAGGCAAATTTCAATGTGATTTTCTTTTTTCCCCTATAAGAAAGTAACCAAATTTTTGGAGGGTGACTAGCCCCTCTTGAATCCGAACTGTGAATAGGGTTTTTTTTTTTATTAGATTTATTTAAGCCATGGATGCTAGTATAAATATCCATTTGCAACTAGGACGTTATTATTTTCTAATTTTTCTAATGAGTCATTGGAAAACTATATAGTACATAAAAACAATATATTTGACTGCATGACATTAAGCCTAATAATCAAAATAATTTCTTTTACGTCCTATAACATCAACCTACAACTTAAACAACACATTGGCCTGCTAATTTAATGGAGATTCTTAGGTTACCTCATCCTGTGGACACGAGTGGACATTAACATGATGCAAACAGCAATTGTCCGTGTTTTGGTCCTCAGCTGGGCAGGACACATTATAACAAAATTCCTTTGCCAGGGCTATAGAACTGAAATGAATCAAATTATTACTTTAAATAATAAAGTTTAATAAAAAATGAAAGTCACATCAGAGCAGTATAACTGTTTTTAATCATTGAAGTAAACACACAAACTCGGGTTCTTCTTCTTATCGAGTCACTACGTAGCTAGTGTGTATCATCTTGCTTACGTAGTGTGGTAGAAGGATTTGCAGGTGATGGATACCTGACATGGGCCGCGACGTAAATGCTCCTTCTGTGACCGGACGGGGACTAGAAATGGACCAGTACACCGGGATAACTCCCTACTCTTCTCGAATGATGTACTGGGTTCTTTAAAGTGCACACGAGCCAATTGTGTACACTGGGCCTACGGTTTATAGTCCTTATCCGAGAAGACTTGTTCCACCACCAGAACCATAGGCGAGCGTGCCGTTCGAACCAACGCCGATATTATGGCTGTACGTCACGGTTCCCCTGTCTTAACCGTTCGGCCAACCGGGTTAATTTATTTTTATATAAATACGCATAGGCCTCTTTTTTATGTTTAAATAGCGCACATAATGATGATGGTGATAATTGGTCTATTGGGCTAATTACATATATAGACATATTACATATTGTATATAAGCCTACATATTAAATTATAAAATAGTACAATTATAATAATTATATTGATAATTATACATTTTGTCATAATGTAAATAGTAATATATGGCAAACACATCCTCCTTGTAATAGGCCTAGATTTGAACTGTTAATAACAGTTCTTACCTGAAATTAAGAATGATACCGTAATCCCGAGCGTACTCCGAATCTGGGTTGATAGCCCACTCGAAGAATTTATCATTAGCGGTGATAGAATACTTGACTTCGAACGTTTTTTCAGCTGTAACTGTTGTGGGAGGTTTTTCTACCCAAGAAAACGATAAGCCTGTTGGAATATCAAAATAAATATCTATTGTTTAAAAAGTCAAATTTTGTATTCCTAAAGCACAATCGATAATGAGCACTGGCGCACCCCTCAATAAATTGCGTGTAACTTCTAGCAAAACAAAACTTATATTAATTTAAAATAGAAATAGGCTATTCGCCAATTTTCCTAGTTGAATTTTCATGTTGGTAGTGAAACCCTCGATGTAGTAAAAAAAAACGTCAGTTATTTAGGAAGACTTCAAATCGATAAAAACCTTATTATTACCTGGAATGATCATATCTGACAATTAAATGAAACTATTGGGTTATAAAATTAACATCCTAAATATATTGGAATAAACACAAAATTAATTTCTCTTAAATATCCTTTACAAAAGTACAATCCAACCCTAAATTTTTTTCCCTAACGTTGGAGGGGATAGACAGGTCTTTCTCACCTGGGCAACCACTGATAATGAAAAAAAAATGTTTCCTCCCATTGCATTCGTCACCATGCCAAATATCATCTCAAAACCAAACAATAAAGCAAACTTCCAAGTGAAGGAGCAGTAAAAACCTTAAAATCACAAATGATAATACAGAAGCAAAGGATAATACAGGGGGGACCAGGGGAAGCAAATCACAAGAAATTAGATTACCTTTTTCCTCACAATTAATGTAATTGTTTTTGTCCTCATCTCCAGCGTCTAACGGCCAACAGTGAAAAGTAGTCTCGCCTAATGCGTCATGCCATCCCGATCCTCTCTATCCATTAAAAATATAAAGAAAGGAAATAGATAATTGAAATGTGCAACATCAAACAACAGCACACAATTAACAAGTAGATTTCAAGCTCTTTTGATTATTTTTTTGGTTGTTTTTTTCATCATTTTTATTATATCCTGTCTTTTTTATCTGTTTTTATTGATTGATCAATAAATAAATGTGAAGTCTTAGATTCAACACAATGTGTGAGCAACAGGATATCATAGGGTAATAAACTATTTAGCTTCAACAATTAGGCCTATAAATTGCAAAAATATGTAAGTTAAATACTGATTAAAAGTTACGACAGTCCACATTACAACTAAGCTACTCTAAATGTGGTATTCAAGAGAATTGGGCGCATGCAATAAACAGTGCATAACAACGCGTTAAGATCTCATTTCTTATTCTTTATTTTGTTTTACACATTGGGAAAATTAGTCTAGTGTAAACGCACAACTGCAATAGATGTTTACTGGCTCGTTAACCTCATTTGATTCTCAGAAAACCATTAAAGTGGACGTGTTGTATTAAGGTGCGTTTACACACTACTGACACCTAGCGACGGTATGCACTGCTACTTGAAAGATGAGCCTGAAATACTTATACATAATTATACATATATACATTATGTATGTACTATACATATGTACTATATATATAATTATATATATATATATATATATATATATATATGAAATTTCTTTTTTTATGGCTGAGCAGTGAACAGACTATTAAGCACTTTCAAAAACAGTAGATGAGATTGGTAATTGGTACTCGCCCATTTAATGTAGATAATGTGGTTAATGTTCCACAATATTTTGACAATTTTCAATGCATTATGACAATTGGTCTTTCATGTGTGCATACTATATATATATAGGCATATATATATATATATATATATATATATA
>NW_022740246.1:194453-197860 GCF_011630105.1 Anneissia japonica
CTATTAAGCCACAAGAAGACAATGACTTTTAGGTTGCCCGATGCAAGCGGATATCGAGCAATAAGTAACAAAGAAGGCTTAACAGAGTAGTGTTTAATTTGTTGATGTAAGTTAAGATCATTTAGCAGCTCTTATGACATTGCTAACGGACATTTGCATGAATAGAATAGCCGTTGCCCGAGGAGGTATGCTAAGTGACCCGAAGCGTGCAACATGCCCAGTTTCTGGCATTGCCTAATGTTCACTCTTTAACATAAAACCTGTAACCATGGGCGGGTGTTTTTGTAAACTGAATTTATTACACAAGACACACTTTCCTTCATTTTATTGCATGCTATACAGTACCCGTACAATGTGAATTACTCGGAATATTTTCATTTCATTTTAAATGTATTATTGTCTCAACACATTAAAATGTAAACAAAACAAAACAATACAAATTTAAAAACACAAAACAAAAGTTTGCAAATCACTGTCCGCGAGGTTCTGTTAAAAAAGACAAAGCAAGTAATAAAAGTAAAACATATAAATAAATAAAAGAAATATATTGTAGGCCTAACCAATTCCGAAGAAAAAAAAATGAAATATTCCGAGCAAGTCGCATTTATAAAGTGTACCGTACTGTATAATGTACAATAAAGTTAATTTCTTATACGGATGAACAGAATGTTCCAAAAAATTTGACAAGACACCCTAACAAGTTATAGCGAACAATGTCAGCGATATTTGTTTGTTTTTTTTTTGTTTTTTTTTTGTGTTTTTTACAAAGATACAATGCTTGACATAACAAAAGTAAGACAGAAAATATCGATAAGAAATATGTCTAGATTTGGCCTAACCATTTCCGACTATAAATATTAAAGTATTCGAAAGTTTACAATTCATATTATAGGCACGTATACTAATGTTCCTTTCCGTATAAAAAGATAAAGCTTCTATTCGATAAATATTTGGAAGTACCTAACATAATATTACGTTTTGACTTTGTTTATGAAATTAAATCCTTTTTTCCTGGTCGGGTAGGGCTAACATGTCTACACTTTCTCAGCCAACAACATACGTCATAGCAATACGCACATGCACATTCTGACGTCTTAAAGTGAAAATACTTGGTAGGCCATTGATATACGACTCAAACTTCGTATTGTTCATGGTTCGCCTGTAAAATTCAATGAACACTTGTCACTGCATCAGAACTTAAGTATGAGTACTATTCTGATTTGGTGTTGTTAATGATGTATATAGACTTTTATGCTGTAAAGCTTTGCGATTAAGAAAAACAATACCATGCGATACCATTGTACTTTTTAAGAGAAGGTGATTTGTGAAATTACTGCAATGTTCTGTTTTCACTGCTTCGATCTCTGATTAACAACACTTTCAAAGCGCCGTTAATTGTTACGAATCTCTGTCAGACCGAGATTTGTTAATTTGAATTATTAATATATATTATTTTGATTAAACAATTAGACATGTACTTTAGACGATGCGAATTGTCATTTTAATTCGCAGATACGAATGCAAACATTAACGATGTCTATATGTCGTTCTTCAGTGGCTGCTATCACCAATCAAACAGATTTGGCAAATTCGAAACAACAACGCGTCTTGTTTATACGTTCATAGCATCACCGCCTTCGACATTGAGGCGAATTAATAGGGGAACCATTAGCTGATTTGAAGATGGACGAAGAATTGTTATCAGTTTAAAGTATCTTAGATTTTTTTTAAATTCCTGACCACCAGCCAGCTACCGTACATGACCCCTCTCCCCTTCTTTTTAAAATACATTGTCGTTATATCCGCTTACCCCTACAAAATTAAAACCAAGCCCACCCTTTCAAAACATGATACATATTTCTAATATAAATACAAGCCCAGACGAAGAAATAAGGCTCTCTCGGCTGTGGAAATCATTTAGAGTCATTTTGGAGTATGAACAAACGAAGACAAACACAAGTTGAGAGTAATAATTGTATACCCTGGTATTCAAACTTACAGGTCGTGACCAAAATATGATCGCCAATATATTTTGTTGGGTCGCCCAATATTTAGGAAAAAAACAATGGGTGGTATTTCAATACGCCTTCTGGTGAGCCAAGTGTACCGTACTGTGTCTATGCCTCCGTGGGATATTAGTAAATAAAGCTTGATAGAATTTCCTTGCGTTGTAGCCTAAATGTTTTAAGTGTCATGTGTGGGAAATTGGTTGTTTGCTGAACACAATGTGCTCGTCTTGCGATACCAGAATGCTGAAAACGCTCGTGAAATGTAATTATTTGCCTTCTTTAGGTTGATACTGTATTTTCTTATTGTCTGTTGTCAACCAAGTTTGAAATTGGATATCGAAATAGGGTAATAATCACACCTGATGTGCGGGAGTATTGTCGAACGCCCCCCCCCCCACACCCACTTCCTCATCCCCCACTCTGTTTTGCAACATGGCTCAAACGTATAAACGTTAAAGAGCAAAATTAGCAGAATCAAAACGCAAGAAACGATATCTTAACGACACGTACACAAACTCAATGTAATGTGACACTCGTTCTCGAGAGGCTGGCTTCGCGTCTACACGCATCAGAGCTGGGAGGCAGGCGACAGTTATTATAGTAGCAAAACTTTCCTATGAGACCGATAATGATAGTACACTCACAATGGGACTGATAACAGTGGTGGCGCCAGGACCTGCCCGACGGAGGGGCTAAAGGCCCCGACGGGGGTCTAGTGGAGCGAATCGAGTCTCACTTGTCTGGGGGCCAGGGGCCGCCTAGGGCCCCCGGTGGCGGTCCAGGGGGCGAATCCCCCTGGAAGACACGAAAATATTACCGTCCACATCTATAAAAAATCTTGGTGTTTATCTTGATTGTAATATGTCAATGTCAAATCACATTGAAAATATTTGTAAATCTGTACGATTTCAATTGAAAAATGTATCACGGATTAGAAAGTACATTACTAAAGACGCATGTAACCATGCAGTGAGACGTCATGTACTCTCTAGACTAGATTATTGTAATGGTCTCCTTACAGGGGTTACCCAGGCACACATTAGGAAACTACAAAGTCTTCAGAATTGGTATGCACGTCTCATATATCGTGAAGACAGACGTAGTGATGCCAGACAACTGATTAATTCTCTTCACTGGCTACCCATCAAAGAACGCATTTTATTTAAAATTCTTTTATTTGTGCTTAAATTTTTCAATGATCAAGCACCAATATACCTCAGTAGTTGTTTAAAAGTTCATCATACATTACGACAAAATCTTCGCTCTGAATCAGACCCTTTTCGCCTTTCATGCCCCTTAGTTCATAGCAGATCAGGTGATCGTTCCTTTAGTGTAACAGCGGCCATAGAATGGAATAAACTCCCTACAGTTATTAAAACAACAAATAATGTTGAATCT
>NW_022740246.1:198386-214210 GCF_011630105.1 Anneissia japonica
TATATATACATATATGCATCATGATGAAATGACGGAGCACGTTGTTCCATTTTAATTTAAAAATGCTGCCTATATGAAATAAATCAAAGTCAAATTGAATTATTTCCGCAAAATAATAGTGAATGTAGAAACATTTTGTCTCCTCTTCAATCATTCTTCATGCAAAATATTAGAATCCACTAAAGAATGTAAGTAAAAACCCAGGTCACATTCTGAAATAATAATTCTCAGAAATATGCAGTATAAAACAAAACCGATACATAATACAAAACTTGTAAAACGTTACACCTGTCTCTTATACACATCTAGATGTGTATAAGAGACAGATATAGGCCTATTTGTAATCAACATTTTTTGTTTTGAAAAAAAAAAGCAAAAACAAAAACAATGACTTTTTAAAGTGAATTCCTTCTAATGGTAAAGGGAGACTGGCATCGCTGCTACACATGAGAGCTTGGAAGCAGGCGATAGTTATGTAGCAAAATTTTCATATGAGATCGATAATGATAATACACTCATAAAGAGACTGATAATGGAAATACACAAGCTTACATGGTCTTATAGTTTGTAGCCCAAAACGATCGAGGAATGGGATTTAAAAGAAGCTAATGATAAACGAATGAGAAACTTGTAACCGCAAAAATGCTAACCAAGTAAGAAACTCACTAACGGCCTACAGCACACAAGACTCCCATTCAAATCTCAGTGGGGGGATCCAGGGGTGGCAGACAAAATACTAACCAAGTGTAAACTTATTTTGAATAAAGAGATTAAAATGTCTAAACCCTCTACCTCCACGAACCCTCAAAATAGGTAAGTGATCACCCCAGACCTTCCTCTCTCGATCACAGATTGCGCCTGCTTCGGACCTTGGATTTAGATGGCAGAGTTCTCAAGTTAGTAAAATGCATTCCAGTAACCAGGTCTTCAAATCGTAGTAAATACAAAGTTTCCGTAGCACCAAATAATTTTTTTTGAGTGCAAGACATGGGTTGCTTAAATTACAGGTACAGGATAATAACAGCTCTTGGATTTTAAACAACGGGCCACTTTTTCTTAGTTTTCACAATAATTTATCAGCAATCTGACAAATATAGTTGTCTACAGGGACAAGGTAACCAAAGAGTGTGATGGGAAAGTCAATTGTTCTGGAATTTAGATCTATTTATGTTATGATCCTATGCCTGGTAAATTTCCGTATTATTTTTGTATAGGACTATTTCCGTAAGTCTGTAATTAGGTAAACCGTATACAATAAACTTATACGGAAGTTCAGTAGTCTGCGATTGTCACTCACGCCATCCAGGTAAAAACAAAAATCTGGATCGGCCACTGCAAGTAGTTAGCCCTGGATAACTCAGCTTTGGTTGTCTGCAAGGAAGGATGTTTCAATATTGTACTAGGTAGTAAAAAAAGTTTAATATTTACCAGCAAATAATGTCGAGTATGGCGCCTATCTGTCCCAAAATCAGTTCATTATCGAACCATTTGAAAATCTGTTTCTTTAGGTACCATAAGGCCCCTATACAAAAATCAATCAACCAATCGACTCCTATACTCAAGTAAGCCTACAAGAAATACAATAATGCATACAGCCTAGAAAATCCGCAGCACGTAGCCTACGAAGACACAAAAATCGGGTAATGAGAAAACATGGCAAAGTTGGAGAATCAATAGTTCTCAGCATTTTTTTCGGAAACAGCGATAAGAGAACTAGTTCAGATGTAGCAGTTGTCGAAGCAGGCTAGCTACAATGCCAAAGGCAGATTTTCGTTGTACAGTAATTCCTTAAAGTGCAATATACAGCTTTAATGGGTGCAGATGTGCCACTATGATAATTTGGTGCCGCACAATGACTACATGAGCATACCATTATTGCCTTGTAGAATTTTGTGTAATAGACTATACATGTAAAAATAAATACGTAAAAATTCGTTTCTGTGTTAGTTTTATATAAACATCTTTATTTTTCTCTATGCCTTGACAGTTTTACTAGGCTATATGTAGGTTCTTAAAAGCACGATTAGAGGATTTATGAAGAGCACTTGTTTAATCATTGTCGTATCAGAAATACCTTTAAGCTAAGTGGCATCCATGGTCCCAGGTCTTTACACTAACCGACGGTCGTCAGAACGATACGGCATTTTATCGATAGGGCATGTACCATGCCGAGCCGCGTTCGCCGAACTTAACAAGTGCATAATTACAATGAAATTTGAAGAATGGTCGATGCGGTACATTAGCTTCCAGTCACTAACGAACGGTATTTGCTTAATTTGAAGATAAAACGAAGCATGGAGTATACTACGGTGGATGCAACAACATGTAACGCTAGCAAAGTAGAGTTCAATGATTTTAGAGGTTTAGTGAATTTATTGCAAATGAACCGTGGCCTATACATATAGGCCTTTGTCCGTTTTCGAGCAAACATTGTAAATGAACGCCGCAGATAGATAATACAGTTGTACCGTATTCAGTGGCGGATCCAGGAATTCGAAATAAAGGGGCCCCAGGGAGGGATTTTCAAAGATGGAGGATCTAGACCACCTCAGTCCAACTACGTTGCTGAGGTAAGAAATTTATGATTATGGCACCTCTAGATAGCCTGAAATGGCACCTTATATAATTTTTTTCTCCATCCAATGACAAGTTTAGTGTGAGGGGGATGCGCGCGCCGGCTGCTCCCCGTTGAATTCGCCACTAGTATTATGAAACAATGTTATGGAAACGTGTATAAGAGACAGGTTATGTAGCAAAATTTTCATATGAGATCGATAATGATAATACACTCATAAAGAGACTGATAATGGAAATACACAAGCTTACATGGTCTTATAGTTTGTAGCCCAAATTGTCTCCTCTTCAATCATTCTTCATGCAAAATATTAGAATCCACTAAAGAATGTAAGTAAAAACCCAGGTCACATTCTGAAATAATAATTCTCAGAAATATGCAGTATAAAACAAAACCGATACATAATACAAAACTTGTAAAACGTTACACAGATTAGTAATTCCAAACGAGGTTATGATGAGTATACGATATAGCTACTCTTTAAATTAAAGGGCCACCCTTTTTAATTAGTTCTGTTATTATTATTATTATTATTATTATTATTATTATTATTATTATTATTATTATTATTATTACTACTATGATTATTATTAATAATAATAATAATATCATTATTTTGAATATTGTTTATGCCTTATCATAATATTATTATGATATTTTCCTATGGAATAGCTGTATTACATCCAATATATGCGATAAGTTCTTTGTTTCACAATAAATTATCCGTCAACTGTTCTTCTATTAAGATAAAAAGTATACACTTAACTGCGGTGAATATCACAGCGATCAACAGATATCTTAAAGGTTGGTTACCCACACCATCTCTTAGCTACTCTTCTGGATCACAAACACATTTAAACCAGAATATGCTAGTAGGTAAATAAGAAACATACTGCAAAGCAATGTAACGCGACTCGCTACTAAGTCGTCAAAGTAAATAGCGAAGACAGTTCCACAGTTAATCAGGAACGCAGAAGAAGAAAAAAATAACCTTAGGCCTAATGTTGTCTAACCAAACTATATTTTTGTTAATGGATGATGATTTGCCAATCGCCTAATGCTCTTGGAATTTTAGAAACTTGCACGTTTAATTTCCTAGAGTGTGGAATCTCGTGAAATATGCCAATATACTGTTGTTAACCAAACTCAATAAAATATAAATGGTGCTGAAAACATATATAAAAAAATGTGTCTAATCTAAACAAAATGACTTCATCATCAATTCCATGTAATTTCTTAGTGTACCAAATTTCATTCCACATTAGGAAAATTTCCCAATCTTACGAAAACGATAAAGAATACGAATACGTCATTATCATTATTGTTATTCGTGCCTAAGACATTCTTGAATACCGTACTGTACGAGCTGATTATGATTCATGAAAAAAGGCATAAATCGATTAAGGTTTGACAGACATGCCACTGTATGGGAAGGGTTGCTTAAAATTTGATGACGTAACCGTATTCGTTACCGTATCGTGTTCGTATAGCTTGCGAATATTTCTTATTATCGTTGATTTAATAACCACAAAATAGCGGTTGAAAATGTGTTTTGAATGAGAAGCTAATTTACTACACAACACTGCAAAATCATCCTCCCAGGTGCGTAGTCAAATGGCATCCACCGTCCACGGCTCCCATTTTCTAAACACAGTTAACTTATGCAGTTTTAAATCAGGAAAGTTTAGTTAGAAAACGATCTATTTTAAGCGAATTAGATTGAAATTTGTCAATTGAGTATGCTTAACAATGGAGAGATTATTAGACGTTTGCAATATTCAAATGTGCGCAATTTTTCATTCAGATAGTATGTAATAATGTGTGGATGAAGGATCAATATGCGAATTCTATGAATGTATTGATTCATGTAGCCTCACATCTTTCTGAATAGAACAACAGTTCGGCCTGTCACATGCTCAATGGACAATCATCAATGATGTTATTTGTTTGACCAGTAGTGCTTTCAATTTTATTATTACCATCATGTCATTCCTATATGTGCACATACGTGATATAATCACACAGTTGAAAACGGATGTATGTTAGGTTCAAACGACGCTATGGAAATACATAATTTTACATCATAACGTAGATATTTCAAGCTTTTATAATAATTTGAACAAGATTTGGAATTGTCTGTTCTTATTTTAATGAATTATTGATATTGTTCTTGATACGGGTTTTCAAGAGTGCTATAGGCAATAAGTAAAAAAGGTTTTGTTTAAAGATTACGAAATTTTAAAATAGCATGCAGTTTGAAAAATTCCTCCACTCGTGCGGAAGCAACTGAAAATAATTCTATTTGCTCAGGTCTCATCAGTGTTTCGCGAATCTCTTTTATTTATTCAGCTGAAAAATTGCTGATTTGCATAATGATCAAGACATGGAAACAGCGTCACTATAGATAGAGATATCTTCCTATACCATAACTCAGTGATCAACAAAGCGACATGCGATCACACAACGTACGAGGACACCATTGATACTGTGGTTTGATAATTATAGTGTTTCTCCATGCTTGATCTATAAAAATAAATTGTCTTAAAAACGCGTTCTGTAACGTAACGTAGACGACTTAAACACAAAGCTTCACGATTTTTTTCCCGGTTTTAGTGACAAGTGTAAAAACTAAACGTTTGTAAGCATAGCGAAATATGTTTCCAGTCTTGACGTGTTTAGCATTAAATGTGTCATATTTGGTTTTGGTCGGCTGGGAATTGGTTTTGGCCGAGTTGGTTTTGGGCCGAAGTGCATATCATCAAACACCTAAACACACTTAATAATAAACACGTCAGGAACATGAAGACACTAGTCTATGCCTAAACACGTTCAGCTTTCAAACGTGCCACCAAAAGCTGTACACCAGGATTTGCCCGACAGGGCGCGATGTCCCCGACAGAAAAAATGTGGGTCGTGGTCGGACGTCGCTTAAAATCTCATGAAAGTCTCCCATGGGCGCCCCGGAAAAATATCACAATTTTGGAGTTTCAGAGGCTTATTTAATCGATGTTAGAATCTAACTAATATGTAGAAAAATACATAGGCCTATACATTTTATTTCTCCCGATGAATTGAGGTTTTTCTCCCCGACGTGGGGGGGGGGGGCTGTAACCTTCCCCCCACTTCTGGATTCACCTCTGGTACAAAATTGCTTGGAGCTTTGTCTTTAAATCTTCAACGCTGTTTTCATGTATCTTTAGTTAGCGTCGTAAGTTAATGCAAAATATGACACAATATTGCATGCAGGTAACTTTTTTTTTTTTAATATCGATTAATTACAACATACATCACTTTAGAAGACTTACATACAGTTAGCGGCTTCAGTCAACATTTAAAAAGTGGCTCTCGATCTCTGTTAAGACGTCATCATTTAATTTTAAGAATATTAAATTCGACCATTTGAAACATCTTGAGCCGTCCAGTTGTTGATTGGATGTGACAACTCGTAGTTCATGTATACGCGCTGAATTTACGCTGTTACGTCACGTTGAGAAAGAGACTTTAAAAGTTCAATTATGTTCATGAACATATAGAAGTCCTATGTATGATTTATTTCACAGTACTATCTACTGTTCTGCCGCACGTACTTAACAATGTATTGTCCCTTGAAAATGACAATAACTTAATTTACAGTAAGACAAAAATTATTAACTTGAGCATAGAAATTATTAAATTTAAACAAGTGCACACCCCAATTTTAATACTGGATAATGACAATAAAAATAATGAAACACTTCCAGTGACTAGAAATTTTTCTAATTTTTTTGCTGTAAAATTATGGGTAAATAATTAGTCTACCCAAGTTCATAATTTTTTCTTCAAAGGAGCAAGTTAATTTCAAAAATAATTTTTATGATTTTTCTTTTTTTTGTTTATTGCATGGGGCCGGCAACATACATCTTTGATAATCATTGTGATAGGCCTATCAGTTACCGGTACATGCTGTAAGTCTCAAATCCTTCATTTTAGAGGCCTGTATAAATTATTAAACATAATTGCATAAGCGTTTACAATACGTAGTTAAATTGCAGCATATTGTAAAAGATGAGTGAACATGTTAATCGATAAATTCCAAGATGGATATAAATGATGCGACAACACTTCCAAATCAATCAATCAATCAATTAATCAATCAATCAATCAATCACTCGCTTACTAGCTCATTAAATCAATCAATCAATCACTCGCTTACTAGCTCATTAAATCAATCAATTTATAATCCAAATAATCCATTACAATACACAATGTATCCTCCTGTCACACGAATGTGTCTATCTTTTGCTTCTGAAAATTTATATAAGATACAAATGGTGATGAGCGATCATTGATTTTTGGTGGAGATAAAAACGCATCGGATGAATATACCTCACGATTAACTGTTGTTGCAGCACCGTTGTCATGGTTGTTGAGGTACAGTAGGCCTACCATCGCCTTGCTTCTGCGTCAATAATAATTTACTTAGGTGGTATGTTTTACAAATTTAATTTAATTCAACAATGGACACAATAGAGATGTACAATGGAAAAAGTGTAATACGAAATACACCTACTCAACGAGAATTCACGTCAGAAGGGAATGCGAATGGTTATGCCATATCACTTCTACGCAACATACGGTATACTTTCTGAAGAAAAGCTTGTAAATAGACGATAGAAAAATGTAAGTTAGTTCAAAAAAAGAAAAATGTCATATTGTGTATTGCCAATAGTATTGTTACAGGCAAAAACAGTCTATGGATTCTCAAAATGGTAATTCTTTAAAAGTTAACAATACCTTAAGTAGGCGACCTCCTTTCTGATGGGCAGGGTTGGGGTCTCATCGGCCGGAGAGAGGACGCAGGCTACCTCTGCCCTGGTCCTATTGAGGGATAGGGTCTAGTGAGTAAGCCTGTGTCAGCGCTTCAAACTATTTCATCGTGATTTTTACTATTTCCCAGAAATGATAATGATATTAAATGAGCTACATACAATGATGTATATTTGATTCGGATGCGAGCATGGCAACTTATTCCCAGTGCTCGATCACATCATCATCTATCAAAAAACAAACTTAAGGGGAGTTTTTGGTGTGCTCACTCTCTTCTATTGATTTAAACGTACGGCGAGCAACCTTATGCGTTTAAATTATGGAATATTTAAACATTGCAATGGCGACTTGATTTTGTTTGTCTAAGGCCAATTAAAATATATTTCTTTATAAAATCATAATAATTAAATTGTACACATAGAACATGCGGAATTGTAATACATTTCTTGTTATTCAATTTATGAAATAGTAGGCCTTTCTTACCTATAGATATAATTATTTTCATTTTGTTAAAACTTTGCAATCTAGGCGTGCTTTGCCTTCACATTCACTGCTCGTTATGACATTGCTAAGATGCATTACATAATGTATGGTAGGCGGCATGAGTGGTGCGGGAGCAAAGCTCCGTCAGGGGTCAACTTAATGGACAACTTTTTGCCTACAGGTACTTGACGTCCCCGTCTTATCGGACAGTATGCCGGCCTGTCTGATTGTCAACGTTGGGCAAACTGTTAATTGCAGTACTGCTACTAACTAATTGAGTTCAGCAAAATGCATGAACACCATAATAGATTTATTCGCATGAGTGAGAGTGGTTTCATTTATTCTCTTGGAGCCATTCATACTTGACGGAAAATATTATTCAGGTTACGTGTGGTTTTAGGCATTTTCTAAAGAAATAATGGTCATTATTTTTCAATAGTGCATAAACTTACATTAAGTAATTATTAATAAAAAAATAAATAATATAAAATAAACACTAAAAACTGATCGTTACCGAGTAAATCCTTTTCTCAAGTAAGCGCTTGGTAATCTTGCCAGACAGAAATTAATTTAAGTGAAATTCCTCGAGAAAAAGCAAGCCATTATTACTGACTTGACGAATAGACATTGACTGTTGATCAGTCATCAAGAATAGACCAAGTAAAATAATAAATGTTCGGTATTAATGGCCATACTCTGTATTTTATCTGCCTAGGCTCAAATGTTGACGACTATTATAGGCATAATACATAGGTCTACAAATTATTGTCCAGTACTTACAATACCGTAGCCAGCTATTGGGACAGTTGGGACAGTCCCACACAATTATTCTAATGGGTCCACATTTTCTAAATAATGGGTCCAAATTATACAATTTTATGCATAAAACGAGTCCACTTTTAGAAATAAGGGGTTCAGATTTCTCATATTAAGCCTAAATTTAGTAAAATCTTAAGAAAATGAGTCCAGATTTTTCATATTTTTGCGAAAGATGGTTTTTCAAAGTGCACATGAGCCAGATCATGTAAACTGAGCCTACGGTTATAGTCCTTTCGGAAAAGACTTCATCCACCAGTGATAACAGCGCCAACAGTCACCCAATTTCAAACCTTAGCACTGCCAGTACTGGGAGAGTTGCTTTTTTTCAGCAACCCATCAAAAGCTTTAGCGACCGAAACGCTTTCAATTTTTTACTTGCACCTTTTTATTTATTAAATTTTATACACTGACTGGTTATGTGAGCACCAAACAGCACACTCCACAGCACGAAACCTCCTAGGACAAGCAAGATGCTTTTTATGGAGTACCGGTATTTAACCCAAGACTCAAGACCCGGCAGAGAACCATAGGCGAGCGTGCTACTCGAACCAATGCCGATATTATGGCTGTTACGTTGCGGCGGCCCCTACCTTAACCGTGCTACCATCCAACTCACACACATCAAAATCGTGACTGCTTTATGTATTGTAGTGCCTATATTATATTTATATAATGATTATATAATACTTCAGAGCAATTACATGCTATACGATAACTAATAATATCAATGATTCAAACAATCGTACAAATTAAACAAGTATTGCATATTATTATATTGATATAATGATTATAATACTTCAGTGCAACCACTATGCTATACAATAAGTAATAATAGGTATCAGTGAATCAAACAATCGTACAACATTTATTAAACAAGTTTCGTGCACAGTAGTAGGCCTAGTTACGGTAGTACACTTCTTCAGGTCTACAACATGCAAGCGCTGCAGTCTGAAACAAAAGTTTCTATAATAAACAGTGGTGCTAAATATACATTAATGAGCCTAAATTATCAAAATATTTATACAGGTAATAAATATTAATTTTTGCATAATCATAATTCTAGCTTTAATTTCTTCTCAATGTTCCACAGAGCCTGATTACTTTTGTACGAAAACTCTTTTTTTTTTCATGCTCACGACAAGTGTTCATACAATAATGCTTATAAGATTAGGTTTATAACCCTGCCCCAAAAAGTGATAGAGCACTTTTTTTAAAACATGATTACTTTAAACATTCAATACAATAGAATGCTTTAAAGCTAGGTTCCGGAAGAAAATAGTTTTTTTGTTTTTTTGTTTGTTTTTTTGTTTTTTTTTTGTTTTTGTTTTTTTTTTTTTAATAGGGCCTATGTTGTACAGCTGATTTTTTTTATAAGACAAAAAGGGCGTTTGACGAAAAACTCTGAACGATTAATGAGATACAGATTTTTGAATATTTAAAAACTGGGAGAGAGGCTGAAAAGGACGGTGGTTACGCTCCTTTCTTCCAGTTTTTGAATATGAAAAAATCTGTATCTCAGTCACCGTTCCCTAGTTTTTCGTTAAATAGAATAGAATAGAACATTTATATATGCGCCGGTATCGCCAGACATGACGCTCATGGCGCTTCTGCAAATGTTTTATCCGTTATAATATGTAGCACAGAAAAGGGAATGTTTTTAGCCCTCTCTTGAACCTTCCAAGATCCTGTGTTGGGGAGACTATTCCATACTTGCCGAGGCAACAACAACAGGGCGTTTTCCTAACCTGGTATTCGATGATACACACTATTTTTATGTCTTAAAAAAGTTGTAGGCCTACAACATATCCACATTTATTTTTCTACGGAGCCTAGCTTTCAATACACAAAATTTAAAAAAAATGATTCTTGATGTGTACGGGGGTATTAATCATGATTTTAATAAAATATTTCCCTGAGGCCTAAAACAAACTACACCTTTTTTTTTTTTATTAAGAACACATTTTATAAGAACACTGAGGCTGAAATTGCTTAAAAATTAAGAACAAAATAGGAACAATTTGAGGCTGAGGTAAAATGTTCAATGAAATTTTTAAAAACTAGAAAAACCAAAAAATATCTGTACCTTATGTGTAGGTGCAACTATGCAAAACAGTAGGCATAAAATAGGTGTACATATTTACCGTAGGGTACCGTACCTGTCATTTGGGGCCAATTTTACCTGGGCCTTTTTTCTGGGGCCTACTTTTCAGGGGCCACTTTTACCTACGTTTCAGTACAGTGTACTGTATAATGCTTTACAATGATAATCTTTTATGTTTGAAAATTGTGTAAAATAAAAACAAAATAAGAACATTTTGAGCTGAAATCGGCCAAAAACACTGATCCTGGGCAAACTTTTACTGGTTCCTATAAACAAAAAAAGTGTAGGATTTACACTGAACTTTAATGCTATGTATTTTCATAACATGTGACACTCTAGTTATATCAATGGGAAATTATAATCGATGGGAAATTATAATCGAAACTGTTGTAGATATTTTACGCTGTTCAAAAGACAGATCAAATTATTATAATGCCGTATAAACATTAAGGTCAATTTCATACAATAGCGCGCAATCATTTTCAATTATTACATTATTCGCACAAATAGAATACAATTAGACATAAGCTTGAGTTGTTTTTCATAATTAGGTTTCAAAATCTATCGCTATACGCATCCGTTTTTGCACAAAACTTTCAAGCGAGTGTGGGCAAAAAAAAACACCCCAAAATAAATAAATAAATAAATATAATAAAATAAATAACAGCGACTGAGTGCATGTTATACAAATTGATGACAGGGGTAATCGTTTGTTTAGAGAATGTTTAGAAATGAGGTGGGGTGGATGACAGAAAAAAAAATTGGAATACGTGTGTACATGTCTATGTTTTCGTTATCTGTACCACTAAATATTTTTCAATTTTAGTTCTTACTAGAAATACCATATTATCATACCACATCATTATCATCGCCATCATCGTCGTCAATAGCACCATCATCGTCGTCACCATCATCATTATCATCATCATCATCATCAACAACAACATCATCATTATCACCTTCATCATAGTCTCAACGACAGCATCATCATCATCATCATCATCATCATCGTCATCATTATCATCATCATCAGTAACATCAAGAGCAACATCATCATCATCATCATCATCATAACCATCGTCATCATCATCATCATCATCATCATCATCATCATCGTCATCATCATCATCATCATCATTATAAATATTACCAATACAATTATTACAGCATCTAGCTTTCTGTCTGGCTTGTGCTTCGGATCATTGATAGCTACACACGTAAAGTCAATTCGATAAGATTGAGGTGAGAGTGTGTTTCGTTTATCGGCCGTGTTGGTCAATGGCTGGTGGTGGACAATCACATCAAATACACTGGATAAATTTCACATATACTGTACGGCACCACATATGAAATAAGTAGGTGGTGCATAGGTGATAATTCAAATGTGCGTGCAAAATTTGTGGTCGTGAATTATGCTTCCGACCTTGGACTCGCGGAGATATTTTAACCCTATTAGTAATTTTATAAGTTCACGAATTTCATGGCATATTATAGCACGACATTCAAATCAATAGCAAGTTTTTACTGCTGTTTCTACTATGTTAATACGGCGGACAACTGCTGCAGGTTGTAATTAATGTCTTATGTCGCAAATACTAATATCCGTGGTTAATGCAACTCTACACTAATAAATTTACACATTGTGAACAGTGAGAATCGCAAAACTTATCAAAGAGCTGACTCACATGCGTCGGCCGACCATGGGTGACGAATTCGTCCACGCTATGTGTGAGCGCTTGACCGACATCCGTCGCACGTGGATTCTCGACGCGTCGCGGTCTTTCGTGGAATCACGTCGGGCAACCATCGGCGACGATGTTTATGAGCCTGCCTTCTAAAAGGCCGACTCACGGTACGTCGGCCGATCATCGGCGACATCTATTTCCTTGCTCCTTGGGTCTGCTCCTGCTCATATGACGCTTCTGTGGCAGTCAGGTCTGAGTGGATCGTCGTTGAAAACAATGATCCGTCCTCTCAATTCGCCGTGGTTTTCATAGAACCACGTCGGTCGGACTACCGTCGGTGACGCGTCTAAGCCTCTCTTAAGATGTCAATCATCATGTCTGGATAGATACATTTCTCGGATTTTACTATTACTATAATACTGCAGTCACTCTTGTTCAATTCAATATATTATTCACTATAGACATTGATTCAGATGATTTATTATCATAACATTGAGAATGGCAAATCTTTGTAAGCTTAATACTCGAACATTGGGGAATAATCTATTGACGTTGTGGTAAATCTATGGTATTAACGTGGTCCAGCTTTATGTGTAAATGATGAAGAATTGGATAATGAAAATTATGCTAGAGAAATACTTTTACTACGTTGTGTCCTGGGTCTTTACCCTGCGCTTAAAGTGGTATGTGTACCATTAGTTTAGAACAGATCACCGATGCGTAAACCCGTGCGTAAATGAAGTATGTAGCCTGCAGGCCTACGGGCATCTATAGTAAGTGTTTAGTCCGTGTGTCATTGAACACAAATCAAATGGACAAAATAAATGTACGTTTTTCTAATTATGTTACTCTGAAGTAAATCTGGCACAATAGCGGAATTTTGCTTTGATATAACATGGCACTTAATAATTAGAAAAAAAAACCAAATCTTTTCGAATGAACGAGGAATAAGCAAAGTTCTTACCTGTATCATGATCACTGTCACCAGGAGCAGTTGGCAGACGATATGTCGTACGCGCGCCATCAATTAAAATTCATTCACACAGGCCTTTGGATCATATTAAGATATTGTATAATAAGAACGTGTTCATACTTTCCATACGAAACGTGAAATTATGTTGGCAATCAGTTTTATTAGAATCCTGGCGATGCTTGAAGTATAAAATACGGTACAATTCGCACCAGATCTTAAATTGAATGGTTGTTCCAGTCAGCTTATAAATTAAAACATTTCTCCAAGAAAGATACGATTAGTTGTGTGCTCTTAAACAGAATTGGTTAAAATCCTTTGACGATTGTTGACGACGTATGTTGAGGGAAGAAAGGCTTGTCTTTGATGTGTTAAAGCCGACGTTTGGTTTTCAGTACAGTTGTTTCCTATGAACTGGGTTTGCGATAAACGTGATCATACGTGAATCTAGGGTCTTTCGTGATTCGATCGCTTTATGTTGGTTGTGTACTTTGTCGCTGTCTGTGTACTGATTGAGGGCTTGTAGCATCGCTTCAAGTTCACTACTGATTTACGCTGCAGATGTCACGTGTCATAGCAACAGCTTCTGTGACATCATGTAGAAACAGTCTGCATATGCAAGTGAAATATTGCTCAGTGAATTACAAATAGTGTTATTATAGTTTAAGTTCAAAATTCTTCGTGTTTCGTTCAATAACCTGTCTTATTTAAATGCGGGCCGAGCGAATCCCTGCACGATGCATGTTTGCTAACTATTTTCTTGTCACGTTAACGTAAACTTTACGGAGGGTATAGTAAACATGCAAATAAAACGCTTTTCAATTAATCAGGGAATACTTCGTTTTGCATCTAAATTGTCGATAAAAGAAAACATGATACGGTGCTGATCCCTTGAGAATGTGTCCGGTTGTTTGTCTGTCAATCAGGGTGATGTCATAAAGGAAAAATTTCAGTGACTAACGACTGCAAACAAGGAAATAGCAGGTAACCCATATAAAGTGTAAACAGCTACCTAATTACATTATATAATGAATAGGTCATTATTATTAAAAATGAATAGGTCATGGCCTATAATCCTAAGTAACTTTTTAAATATTTATTTATATTTATATTATTCTTATAGGTCTACCTTTTTAAAAGTAGGCTACTACGTTACATCATTCTTATTTTTAATAGAGCTTTTATATTGTGCCAAGCGTTGAAAAAGACTACAGTAGTAGTCGAATATTCTTTTGAATATATTTAAATGTTTCTGGGGTTTAAAAACAGTATTTATTACAGTTAGATATACACTTTGCATATGATCAATATATTATACACCGTATTTGATCAGTATAATTAATTTATTAAACAAAAGATGATTTGCATGCAAAAATTCAAATCAAATTTTTCTCCTTGTAAAACGGCATTCAATACCATATAAATAAAATAACAAGTGGCGAAACCTAACAAATACTAGCTTGATTTAATAAGCACGCACAAAACTATAACTATTTTAACTACTAAATAACTGTTATTTAAATAATACTATGAGTAATAATGTGAACAAGATTAAATGAATACAATATCTACCTGTGATGATGTAGGAATGTCGGGATTGAATAGTTGAATAATTAGGGCTGGATATGAATTCCTTCTGAAGAGCAATATCAGGATCTGGTTATTTATATAGTTTATTTTATTTTATTTATTTTATTTTATTTTACTTTATTTATTTTATTTTACTTGATTATTTTAATTTAATTTTATTTTATTATATTTTCTTTTACTTTATTTTTTATTTTATTTTATTTTATTCAACTTCCAGATAACAATACACATTGGAATGAGAATACATTAACCCGAATATTGCCATGAGTACAATCAGAGCTTCTCTCAATATTGCATCAAAGCCTCACAACTTACAAGTGGGAGAATAATCAAGTACTGTACAGCCCCTCCCCCCTCCCCCGGGGCAGTAGACACAAAAATTGTACAGAGAACACAGGGCAACCAGTAATATTGAACTATAAATATATCATAAATATTGAAAATACCAGCTTCTTTCAAAGGTTAGCAAAGGCCTACATTCCGGTGATAGACCACCTTCTATTTTACTTTTTCCCACACGCACCTTGCTGTGTACGATTTACGGTACACCCCTTTTCCCGGCCTCGATGCTGTTTGCCAATAAATTATTGTTATACTTAGACAACAGGTAATATGTCCAACGGGAATTTTGCTATTTTAGTAAGCGTCCCCCACCTGGTCAACGGATTATTACCAAACAATTATAAAATACCAAAAGCCTGGTATTTTTTATTTAGGGCTATCCAAAAGGACTAAACGCAGACTGCACCACGAATCGTTTTTTCTCGGTATTTTAGCTGTTGTTTAAATCAATTT
>NW_022740247.1:0-521 GCF_011630105.1 Anneissia japonica
AGAAACAGATTTGTCTCTAAAAATAATTACTATAATATAAGAACTAAACCAGAATTAATATTGCCAAAACCAAAAACTGACTACAAAAAGATAAGTTTGTCATATAGAGGTGCCAAACTTTGGAATGAAATTAGCAATGATGCTAAGAATGTTAAGAAATTGTCCTTCTTTAAAAAGTATATAATTGCGACATTGTAATAACACGTAACTGTTAACACTTTTATGGTAGTTTATTACATGAACTACAGTATTTTTGTTTTGTTCGAGTTTGTTTAGTGTAATTAAGTTAGTTTAAGATTTAGGTCTAGTTTAGATATTTGTGATTTTCTGGTTACATTGTTGTATACATGGCCTAGCAGAATAACAACTGTTAGTTGAGCCAAGTTTTCCGTGTTTTAAATAAAGCTTATTATTATTATTATTATAAACATCTTACATTTACAGACTATGTACTAGTGGTTTCACGATTTATGGATATTTAATTTTTGCAGCCAATAGAAAACAAATGAATATCATTTCTA
>NW_022740248.1:0-2054 GCF_011630105.1 Anneissia japonica
TATGTATATATTAAATATATGTATTAAAACGTAACAGAAGAGGAATCTGAAAAAAAAAATATAAAAAAACTCCATGGGGACTAGAGCCCGGGATCTTTCGCATACATGAGGTTGCATACGTGGTCAATAGTGAGAGATAAGACCTCGTCTGTGCTTTATTTTCAGCTAGCTAGAATATATATTAAGTGATATAAAGGCGTGCGGGAAAACCCAGTAACAGCAAGAGGAATAATGCAATGAATAATATACTTGGGCGGAAGCAGGGGGTGGGGTTGCAGACGGTGCCATCGCACACCCGTAAATTGTACGGAAAGTGCAATTTCCAGGCACCCAAAAGTCCATTTTCTCAAAATGTTCGGGGTGTGGACTCTCACGCAACCCCTACCACCAAATTCTGCATTCTCCCAAGATATAAACTGAAACGTAACAGAAAAGAAATCTAACAAAAAGAAAAAAAGCCTCGACCAGAACCTTTCTCATACATTACGAACGTCAAAACCATTTGACCACAAATAGGCCTATGGAGCACGCTATCGCTTAATTGCAGTTCGATTAAAAACTTCCTGAGGCGAGTTTCCTGGTCTGTGATTGGTCAAAACCTGCAGAGTAGGCGCCAAACCCGCTGTGGTTTGCAAAGTTACTGCAGTGAGTTAAAAATCTTGCTGCAGCAATTTTATTTTCTGATATGTGATTCGTCAAAACTTGCAGAGGTGGCGAAAAACTCATTGTTTGTCAATTGTATATCTATGGTAAATGTTTTCAAATCGTCGAAAAGGCATATAAATTCTGAACTTCTAACTATGATGGCTAGTATGTATATAATATGAAAAATAAAGAAATCTGAATCTGAAGGATAAACTAATAATCATAGAATAATAATTTTTATTGAATATACATTTCTGTATAAATGGAACTGGCAGAGTTGTGGTACATTTAAAAGAGAAGTCACATAAAAGTGTACACTACTGTATTAAAACGGAGATTGCATTAAAAAAGACAAATACACTATAAAATACATATAAACTGTAAATCTTAAAGACATTAAAATACAGTAAAATACAACAATACCAGTAAAAGTGTACACGTCACATTAAAATTACAAATAGGCCTACACTAAAATACGATAAAATACATTTTAATATAGTAAATCCTAAAACATTAAAATAAGTAAGACAATAACATGTACATACTGTAGTTAAATTTAATATAATAATACCACGATACACTCTTTAAAATTTCTTCAAAAACACTGAGACATTTTATTTTAATTAAAAAGGATACAATATAATCTAATTATGTTTAAAGATATAGGCCTATTGTCCCATGAAAATACCGATTTTATTAAAAAACTAGTTTTGAAACTCCCTCATTTTGAAGTAACAAACATTTTTCAACTTATTGTACTTAAAAAATATTTACCCATAATTTTACAGTGAGAATTATTGAAACACTCCGTTACTATAGTGTTTTTAAATTATTTTATTCTTATCCAGTATAAAAATCAGCGTACATAATTTTTAAATTAAATTATTTATATTCTCAATTATGAAACTCTATTAGGTAAGCTATGCTCAAAGAGTAAAACTAGGGCCAGATTGAAGGGCTGTAGGACCTGGGGTTGTAATTGATTTTCGTTGACTTTACCTGGGATTCGGGGGCTTATCTTTCCCAATTGGAGCCTGTGGGCCTGGGGCTGGAGCCTCAAAAGCCACTATGTTAATTTGGCCCAGAGGTGGCGCCAGGATTTTCCCAACGGGGAGTGAGGGGGGTGGTCAGATTTCCCCGACGAAAGCAAAGTGGACGTGGTCGAGCTTCGATTAAAAGGTCTCGAAAGTGGTGCAGGGGGAGAAGCCCCCGAAATTTTTTTACAATTTAGGGGTTTCAAAGGCTTATTTCATCGATTTTAGAGCCTACTAATAAGTAGAAAATATAACTTTTTTTTTAATGTAATCGACATGAAACAAGGTGTAGGTCTATCTACAACTCTAGCTGTTCCAGAATGGGAGTTAGGATTGGTAGAACCCAAGAAAAAATCGGGGAAAGTAGGAAAAAAT
>NW_022740249.1:0-750 GCF_011630105.1 Anneissia japonica
TTTGAGGTAATTGGTTGAAATTTTGTGATTAAAAATTTCATTTTAGGTGTAATCAATTACAACAGACACACCTCTGCTCCTCCATCCACGTGTACATGGCCGCGTCTACTTTATCGAAGATTGGTGTTTTCACATACCAAGATTTTCTTGCTTTAGTAGGGTTTTCGTTTGTTGAAATGTGTCTTTGTATTTTCTCTATGTTTTTCCATATGGCCGCTACCGTAGACTTCGAAAGTCCAAAACGTTTTCCAATCGCTGAATTGGACTCTTGGTTCTCATAGGCTTTTATTACGCTCAGTTTCGTATTAATGGAATAACACTGTCTTGGTCTTTTCGAGGCAGAAGCCATTGTTGAAATGTACATTACATTTCACTTAATTATGTTTCAATCAATTAATTAAACAATCAGGTCTATGCTCCTCCCATGCTTCCTACATACCAATGAAAAGGTGTCATTTAAAATAAGACGTACATTTAAATTGCATATATTTTCTGTCATTTCTTATCTAAATCCTATTCATTGTTTACAAAGTTCATAAGCGTAAACCAATTAATTCCCAGACGCGTGTCCTGTAAAGTTTGTCAACCACAGCTATGCGCTAAGTGCAAATTTTTCACTTTCCGCCATATTTCGAGAACTTTTCAGAAAAACTTCAAACTTTCATTGGAATAGTATTTTCAACTCAACTCAACTTTTTAACATTGTCACTTTTTGCAGAAAAGTGCTTATCTCGCCGAGTTGAGCACTTA
>NW_022740250.1:0-2305 GCF_011630105.1 Anneissia japonica
TGATTTGTTAGGCCAATTCTTTCACTAAGAGACGGGTGACAAATCAAATGATCGGGTAGGCGAATGCAATGACGGTAAACGGGATTAAAGGGTAGGTGGTGGCAAACTAATGGACGGTAACGGTCCCTGTTGGCGCAAGGAGGTTAGAGCTGTCTGATCGACCCACACGGATTCCTAGTGAAACTAAATTGTCTGTAGGCTAAATACTTACAAGCTTCCGGTGCAGCACGTTCGTCTGTGACGCTACCGTAGGTTAGAATGTCAAAATCAGTAGGCCTACATAGGCTAAATATAAATTCTGGAAATTTTCTGACAGGCCAATACCATTGCGCCTTTTGCACACAAACAACAACCGTATCAACAAGTTTTACTACACTTGTTGATATCAGTTCAAGCTTATTTTCGATTATAGGCCAGTATTGTGAATATCTCATATATCAGTAAATACCGAGCATATAGTGATAAAAAAATGTTCTAACAAGCACAGGAAATGTCCAATTTTCACAATAAAACGCCAGTTCGCGTGTAGCCGCCTACTTTTAAGCGATCAGAAAATTATAATTCATGTAAAAATTTTTTTTATAAATATTACATGGAATGACAAGGTAGAAATGAGAATATATTAGAGACGATAAGAAGAAAAATAATTACTTGAACACAATCAAAACAAAATTATAATATCCGGGGCGGATTTAGGGGGGCGGCCCGGCCCCGGTTACCCCCTTTTGGGAAGTAAAAAAAAGGGGGAAAAAAAGAGGGAAAAAGAAAAAAACAATAGCCCAGAATGTCTCAAATGTTATGTTCGGGCGTCTAGAACACAAAAATTTCGCGGGGGAATGCCCCCGGACTCCCTACGACAGTGTTGTCTCAATCGGCCCAACTTCCGCCCCTCCTCCCCCCCCCCTTTTGGACATTTCTGGATCCGCCCCTGAATATCTGGAAATCTAATCAAGGATGAAGTATTTTAAGTGGTGGTATTGGATTGGAATATTAAGACAAAATATGTAGACAGAGATGGATAAAATAAGAGTTGTTTACAGTGTTCTTATTCCTCTCATCGTGTTTACACACGCACACATTCTATATGTTGTGTTCAGTTCTATTCACTCATGATAGATACCGAGCTCAGGTGGCCTATGTTAACACGCATGCTGTTGACTTGAGGTCTGTTCACACACATGATGTTGTGTTCAGCCCTGTTTATATGCTAGATGCTGAGTTGAGGTCTGTTCACGCACATGGGTTTGACTTAAAGTGTGTTCACACACACGATGTTGTTTTCAGACCTGTTCACACAGATACTGAATTCAGGTCTGTTCACACACATGCTGCTGACTTAGGGTCTTTTCACACACATGATGTTGTGTTCAGCCCTGTTCACAAGTTAGATGCTGAGTTCAGGTCTGTTCACACACATAATGTTGACTTCAGCCATGTTCACATGCATGTTGACTTAAGGTCTGTTCACACACATGCTGTGTTCAGCCCTGTTCAAATACTAATTAAGTGCTGTGTTTCACCCAAGAGCTAAACACTATCATAATTGTATTGTAAGTTGCAATCCCTTTTACAAGGCATTTTATACACCGGTAATTCTCTAGATAAAGCTAATGGTGGCCATCTCTGATATGAACTTGACTATAGAGAAACCTCTACCATCATTTTCATGTTTAATCATCATCATCATTATGCTAGTTTATATAAAGTGCACCATGTTATATATTAGAAGTTTTTTTATTTTCATATATTTCATTGTATATTTGGTTTTCCACATCACATAAACATCGTTTCCAAAATAAAAAGATGTTATTAATATTTTAAACAGAAATATAGATAGTTGGAATTCGGTTGCATTAATGGACCTTTCGGCTTAGCGCTACTTCTTGAATATTGTTGCTAAGGTCACACAAAACAATAGCAATGTCCGTAAACATGTGCCTTTGTAGGACAACACGCGCGTATTCGTGGCTCTTTTATGATTGTTCAGTTGATAAGTTTGATTGGCACTCTGGAATGGTCCATTTGAGCTATCGTATACCACTTGTAATAGGTCCTATAATAGGATCAGGCCTATGTATGCTACGCCGTGTATATTGTTTATGGTTGTAAATATGGGCCTATGTCCAAGGCCATAGATCACCATTATAGGGAACAATAAAACATGTTTTCACAGACTCGATTTACTGTAAATATATAATAATAAACAAGTACATACTGTGTCTTTGGATGGTTTGTATTACAGGATGATAAAATATGTCGATAAGTATTGTCATTTATAGGTAACAATAATAGCATCCAGAAAAGA
>NW_022740251.1:0-638 GCF_011630105.1 Anneissia japonica
AAATAATACTACAATACATTTTCATCAGTGCAAACATAGAAATACCTGCACAGCCATGTACACGCACATTCTCAAAGAAGGGGTCAGGTGGAGATGCTCATAAGAGATCTTATGAAGGCGACGAAGTCCAGGTGAATATCTGTCCAATCCTGTGTCCTAATTATACAGTTCCAACAGATGAGTCCATTTGATATCCATTTTGTTGTACTGTGAAAAAAGTTAATAATCACATGATTTCCATTTCCCCAATCATCGTTGGTTTGATGCCATGTATGTGGTGAGTACAGTACTGTACAATTTAGCTTAATTTCGTGTTTTAGTGTTTATTTGTAACCATATTGAAATAAAATTTGATAACTTACATGGAGGTGCCGTGTCTTATTGTGATAGTTAGGGAGCGTCGCCAAATTATCCTACCGCGGTAAAGGAGAGTTTCCTGCGGTAGCAAGGCTAACTGCGGTAATCAGCTATAGCAAGATTTACTCAATGGAGCGTGTCTTGACTACCGCGAGCATGGAGTATTAATTATCCAATGCCCAAGGCAAGGTTTTTCCAATTACTCTATGCAGCTCGGTCAGCTGGGAAAGTTACCGCGAAATACCGCGGTAGCTCGGAAATACTAGCCTAGGCCAGAAATG
>NW_022740252.1:0-733 GCF_011630105.1 Anneissia japonica
GTTTATAATTCACATTAATATTAGCGTTAGTACTGTTATTCTTACTACACTGATGTCATTATTATGATCATCATCATCTTCCTCATTGTCATCCCCATCCTCATTATAATCCCCATTATAAGGAGGATGTTGATCATGAGGAGAAGAAAGATGATTAGGATGATGGTGAGGAAGAAAATGATGGTGATTATGATTGATGATAATGGTTGTTGATGATAATGACTGTGATGATGGTGATGAGAATGATAGAAAATGATTGATGAGAATGATGATGATGATGATGATGAATGATGAGAATCATCCCTCTCATCCTCATCTTCATTCTCGTCATCCTCCTCCTCATCATTTTCGTGATGATGATGTTGACTGATGATGAAGATGATAATGATGAAAATGATGATGGTAATGTTGATGCTGATGACAGTAATCAGGAAGATGATGAGGATGACGATAATAATGAGGGTGATGGTAATGATGATTATGATTATGGTGATGAAGATAAGAATGATGATGAGGAGGATGAGGATGATGCTGTTGATGAGGAGAAGGAAGATGATGAGGTAGATGATGATTGATGATGGATGATGATGAGGAAGAAAATGATGCTGATAAGGATGGTGAGGATAATGATGATAAGGAAAATTAGGATGATGAGTTTGATGATAATGAAGGATGATGATGATTATGATTGATGAGGATGATCGTGATAATGATGAGGATAATTGATAAGAAT
>NW_022740253.1:0-849 GCF_011630105.1 Anneissia japonica
TTTATTACAGAAATCTATAGCTAAAGTAAAGTAAAGTAGTAAATAATTGCTGTCAATTGGATTTTTTTTCCAATGTTTAAAAGTTCCAGTGTAAATGGTCCCATCTTTCACTTAATTCCTGTTTTATTCTGAAGTTGATCTCCAGAACCACTGTCTGTGTCATAATCATGTGTTTCAGTTGCATTCTACTATCTCTAATCATTATTAAATTCGATCATATCATACTATAAATAATAAGTCCATTTGGGAACCAGGGCTGCTGTCTGGGCTTATGTACAGGATAAAGTTGCTGTCATTGGTACTTATGTTACCCCTAATGTATAATATTGCCAAAAAAAAAAAAAATCATCCGTGTCTCTCTTCACATGTCATTTGGGCGCGGCCTTTAATGTCACTGTTTAGGGTCACGTATACATGAAAAAATTGCTGTCATCGGTGTTTCAGCATTCTACAATGTACAAATAGTAATTCCTAGTTGGTTTCATTCATGTCTCTCTTTGCTTGATTTTATCATGTTGCTACTATATAAGACCCGCGTGGGTCCCTTGGGGCTGCTGTCTGGGCTTATGTACAGGATAAAGTTACTGTCATTGGTATTTATGTTACCCCCAGTGTATAATAGTAACAATAAAAAAAAAATCATTCGTGTCTCTCTTCACATGATTAAATATGTTGGGCGTGGCCTTTAATGTCACTGTCTATATAAGACCCGCGTGGGTCCCTTGGGGCTGCTGTCTGGGCTTATGTACAGGATAAAGTTACTGTCATTGGTATTTATGTTACTCCCAATGTATAATAGTAACAATAAAAAAAAAATTCATTCGTGTCTCTCTTCACATGATTAAATAT
>NW_022740254.1:0-5745 GCF_011630105.1 Anneissia japonica
ATAATGGTTAAAATTGGCCTTTCCCTTGGATACTGTTGCTAGGATTTGAAAGATTTAAACGTACGTGTGTTCATGAATATACGTATATCTGCCTTGTCCTTATTAGTCAGTCGCTAACTTTGATCATTCCAGAAATGTTTATTAAATTTCTTAGATAATGCATGCTTTGTATTTGTTGCAACAATCATCATTCTTCAAAAACCGATGAAGTCTTGACTAAATGAAACTGTGTGTGTAGTAATTTTAGTACAAATTCGTTCGTTATTTTTATTGGATCTCATAAAGTGGTTCGTGTTTGTAATTTGTACTGGATGATTTTAATATTAAGCAAAAGTATAGGACTTTCTTAGTCAGAGCTAACGCTTTATATAGGACATCTTCAAAGTGTTCCGCAGAAATTAAATGTTTAGGACATAATTATTGCGTAAACGGTTCCTCCATGACTATATAAATTAATTTAGTGAGGCTCTATCAGAAATACTTAGTCATAATTACCTTTGGGTCATTAAAAAAGAACTACTAATATTTATTTAATGTTGGAGCCAGTAACTTTATTCAATAACATCCCTTCATGCTATGAAAACTGGATAAAATATATACACAATTTTGTGAACAGATTTTGTGCTGGAAACTGTATAATCAAATGTATTGTTCACTGTCCTCTTCCTCCCTCACTAATTGGCGATGGTGTAAACTAATTTATTTGTACTGTAATTTGAAATTTTCTTTATAGGCCTATATATATATATATTTATAGGCCTACTTTTTATATAATGCTATTTATGTATGCATTAAAGCGATAAATGGATAATTTTATTCTTAGTAATATGTATTTTATACAACATACTAACGGTTTGAATGAATGTATTTTAATGTAGATTTAATTGAAATTTTTTGTAAATTGAAAATGTGATTTTGTTTAATATAATCGTGAAAATAGAATTATTTTGCAAAACATAACACATCATAAATTAGAATGCTATGCTCCGGCACTTAAATATTGTGGCTAAGGTTCAACAAAACGACAACGTGAAACATGCAAAAACACGTGCGTTTATTGGACAACGTCGTGTTTGTAAGCACGTTCGTATTCCTGGCCCTAATTGGTCAGTTGGTAAGATTGGGTGACATTGCAGAAATGTCCATTGTGTAAACAATAGAATATAATGTTGGTGTAGATATAATTGGTGAAGAGCAAGCAGGATTTAGGGACATTTACTCCACTAATGATAATATGTTTGTACTCCGTTCCATACTTGAATTATACTTAAAGAAACATAAGCGATTGTATTGCACTTTTATCGATTACAGCTTAGTGTTTGACCTGGTTGACCGATTATCTCTATAGAGTAAACTAATATTATGTGGTATAAATGGTAAAGTCATTAATGTCTTTTATAATTTGTCTGCTAACACGAAGTCATGTGTCAAACAGATTGGTGTGATATCCGAATTTTTCCCATGTAATGTTGGAGTGCACCAATGAAAAATTTATCTCCACTTTTATTTGCTATTTATCTTAACGACTTCGATTTTTTTTTTTTTTTGTTAGTCGTTATTATAAAAGTTTGGATCACATAGCTAATGAATTTAATAATATTTTAAGAGATGATGATGTATGCAGATGATACAATTATTATGTCCGAAAGTCACTCAGAACTCCAGAAAGTATTAAGTATGATTACTGCGATATGTGGAAGCTCACAGTCAATACAAGTAAAACAAAATTTATAATTTTTCCAGAGGTAGGGTTCGAAACACTCCATTTTTTTAATGTTTTGAGATGAACAATTTGAAATTGTAGAAGATTATGTCTATTTAGACACAACATTTAATTTTAATGGAAAATTTAACAAACCCATTGATAAGCAAGTAATACAGGCAAAAAGAGCAATGCACAACATATTAACTAAAGCTAAACAATTAAGTCTACCGTTAGACATTCAGTTTGACCAGCTTGTTTTGTCTATATAAGTATATGGTTGCCAAGTCTGGAGATTCCAAAAACAAGATCAAATCGGTTTTTTTTTTAGACAATTTCTTAAGCATATCCTCAAACTTAAAATGTTCACTGCTAATTGCATGTTTCTGGGTAAAGTGGGCAGGGGAAATATCGAATTAATAGTAGAGAAAATAATGTTAACTTTCTAGGTGCGTGTCATTGATAGTACAAAAAGTTAACTGTCGAACATTATGTTCAGATTGTTAAGGAAATTACACGACCAAGGTTTATACCTGTCAAAATGGACAAGTAAAATAACAACACTCTTAACAAATGTGGCATGCCCCATGTGGAATGACTATGATAATTTCAATAGAAAGTTGATAGCAAATAGTATTAATATCCGATTGAGTGATAACTCAAACAGGAATGGCTGCACGAACTTAACACAAATAGAATGTGAGAAAATCATAGATCCTTTAAGTGTGATCTCGTACTTGAACAATCATTAATAACATTATCAGATAAAGAAAAAACTGATCTTTGTAGGTTTAGATGTGGTAACCATAAGCTCACAATTTATAGAAGATATTTTGATGATCAAGCTACTAATTGTACTTTGTGTAATCGAAATGGTACCTGAGATGAATTCCATTATTCGTTTGTCCTACACTAACTAAGGAGCGTGAAGAATATATTAAAAAATATTATTGCACTAGACCTAATCAAAATAAAATGCACCAATTATTTAATACCAGATCAAAAAACAGCTGTCGAAACTTGCTCAATTTATTCACAAGATATCGTGTTTGTTTGGCTATAATATTGTTTTTACTTAGCCTTATTATTGTTATTGTTAACTTGATTAGTCATACGGTGTAAGCTGACCGATTATTTTGTATGTTCACATGAGAAATAATGTTCTCTCATACCCCGAAAGGGGTCGAATAAGAAATAAAGTTGTCATTTGTCATTGTCATTGTACTTGTTGATAGTAATTTAAAATTTGAAGAGCATGTAAATAATATTTATAATTGGTAAAACAGCAGTGAAATTACATGAAATCATCTCGAACCGATATCAAAAGTTATAACCCCGCGATACCGCCGTTTTCTATTACATAATCAACTGATAAACAAGTTACAACTAATTACGATAAGTAAATTGTTTTGCGCATGCTCGCTATTGTGTAAGTTCACATCCACTTCTCCTGCATCGCGTTCTTATAGTGATCTCTCAACGTCATGCCATACTGCATAAAGTTTATAGAGAAATGACGAATGTACATCGCGAAAAATTTTATTTTTTATATTTTTGCAAATATGCGCGATGACTAAAAGTCCATATTCTATTTTAAAATACCAATCAAACAATACATCTAGAGTGTCAGTTTTTTAAATATCAACTGTTTGACCTGCATACAACGACGGTGAACGCAACGTGTGTTTCAGGTATCGTAGGTCTAAGTGGTCTACTGATTAAGAAATTATGTAAAAAGGTACAGTAAAATTGAATCTGGCTATACAGTACAGTATATTTATATGCCCAGATATGACATGTGTTGTTTGTAGCAATTGTGTGCTCTCTAATGTAAGTATTGATTCTGAAGAATATAAAGGTTTAGAAATTCCTGGAGACAAATTACGAGTACCTAAGACACAGTTGTTAACTTACAATTCACTGTTACAATTTTTTATGAAAAAAATATCACTCTCAATTTACAGACAGTGATCAGTACTTTAAGAATTTTTTTTTGCAGAACCGTCTGTAAATTGCCTAATTTATATAATTCTTTAATTTAATCTGATTGCAATATTGATATTTTCTTCAACATCTATTCTACATTCAAAACTCACTGTATTATTGTCTAAAAAATAATTAAGTATTTTTATTTTAATATTTTTAATACTTCCATCTGTTGTTAACTGCCAGACCTTTTTGTACGGCTCCTTCCCGTGTGCCAAAACAAGTTTACTTGTACAAACATACTTTTTTGAAATTTTATTTAGTCATATGTCATCAAAATGAAGTGTCTAATAAATTGGCGGGAAAATATTAGGGGGCGAGTATACTCGTCGATGGCACTGTGATAGAACGTTTTACTAACTATGCCAAGTGCGAGTTAACTCGTCCGTTTTTTGCATGGGTTAGTATATTATGTTCAAATGACGCCCCCACTTGTACCGCTCGAGTGTACCGGCAACATAACACAACAAACATCCCAAACATAATATGTTAAATGTCATTTGTACGTTATCGTCTAGGTGTATCTTCCCCGAACTACCAGCCGTTGAGTCTGTGGTTCTAGAATGTATGATAAAGAAGTTATAAACGCTAGAATGTTCCAACGATTTTACTCGTCCCCGGCGCCTTCAGCAACACCCTGTTGGCGAGTTGGCAGCCAACGTGTTAAATGAGCTATTTATTTTTTTTAATTAAGTAGAGGTCCTTTCAGTAACATTACGTAACTTAGATAACTTAAAATAATGTTTTAATGATTTTAATGTTTTTAAATAATAATAATAATAATAATAATAATAATAATAATAATAATAATAATAATAATAATAGTAGTAATAATAAAGTTTCAATGAGTTTAATGCTTTTTTTAATGTTTTAATAATGTTTTAATGTTTAATGATTGACGTAACACTAGGCCTAGCTAGGCTAGGCAGGCCTACCCTAGGCCTAGGCTAGATAGAGAAATATTCTAAGGATTTAGTTACTCTTCACGCAAGCTGAAATCTCTATCATCTTCACCATTAACTGTTTCAGTGACAATAAGACGATTGATGGATGCATTTAGGCGTACTTGAAGGAAATTTAGATGTTGCACATCCATTGCTCACGGTTCATGTATTGAATGGCTCCACAAAAGCAATACTGGCGCGCCCAGTCAAACCATCCATCACATTTTCGTTCAATTCAGCAAGCATGAAATAAGGAATGTGATTGGCCAATAGTGTGGCCCTTGCGCCAGTTATTCAAAGCGGCGCTGTTATCGAACAAGTTAACGCCGTAGTAATTATGACCCTGTTGGCGTAATTCTAAGCCTGTGATTGGTTAAAAGTGAATAGCATGACGGCGTTTTAATTATGATTACGGCGCTTTTATTATGAACACGGCGCTTTTGTTTTTTGTAACAAATTAACGGCGCTTTCATTATGACCCTGTTGGCGTCATCTTAAACCTAAGATTGGTTGAAAATGAACGGCATTACGGCACTTATGGATGGCATTACGAAGCATTTTATGAAGATAACGGCGCTTTCATTATGGCCCTAATAACTAACCATAATCGATTAAACTGACGTTGAATCAACGTTGATTGCCATTTGCAGTTTTGGTCTTTGTTTTTAGAGAATCTTGGATTTGATCATCTAGTAATTATGTTGATTTGGACCACTGGCGCAATGCTTATGCGCTCTCGTGTGCCTGTCTACATGACACTCGAATTATAGGGGCACCAAATTTCTCTTACCCTTAGGATTCCCAATCTAGCACCCTGCCCCAAGAGAGCTTTGTTGATACATACAATCCTCTGACTTGACTGTAGCAGTAGCAGTGCTACAAAGGTGTGGGGGCTAGCGTATCTAAAGTCCCTCCCCACCCTCATCAGTCGGTGAGGCTTTGGCTCCACCCCGTCGGTAAAGTTAGGAGAGATCGGGGGATTAAAAAACGTCGGGGGATTAAAACGTTTATATCAAAATGTTGGCCTAAATTGGAAAGGCCTTTATAAATTAATATGTGTGGACGCCGATGAGATACAAAAAACACCATCCTTAGGTCAAGATGCCCTATATG
>NW_022740254.1:6120-8290 GCF_011630105.1 Anneissia japonica
GTTAATTTGCCTCTTGAATTTAGATCGTACTAATATATCACGAAGGTTAGGTGGTCTGCGATAGGCTATGAACGGTGCTGTCTCTTATACACATCTAGATGTGTATAAGAGACAGATATTAATGTTAGCTTTCGAATAAAGGTATTATTGTTTAGAAATCCTGGCATACTTAGTGGAGGGTCTTAATTTTCGGGGTCTGATATTTCGAGTAGGTCTAATATCTCGAAATATTTGGTCTTAGGTCTTTCGTAGGTCTGAACACCCCTTAAAATTGGACTGAAAGCATATAAAGAACTATCATTGTTTACCTAGTTCTCACTTTCAGTTGTTTATTTCATCACATCATTAAGCTTAGTTTTCACACCCTCTTCCCCATCACTTTTGGGAAAATCTCACTTGTTTTTTTATTTATTTCAATCAACATATATTTTTGTTTCAAACAGTCCTTTTTCATCTTTTTTCACTTGACAAGCTCAGGGTTTTATGCAAATATGCTTACTGGTACAACAGAAACATATTTTTTGAATATAAATTTGATTCCATTCTTATGACTTTTTATATATGTGTCTCTAACCATTGATTTACTTGTGATCATCGGTAAAATGGGGGGTGGGATTAGAAAAATAAAATACCTGTAAAAATCCTCATTTTACCTCAAATGGAGCATGTCAACTGCAAGTTTAAAAATCCATTGTATACATATACCAATGTATAAAAATGGATTAAAATGATATAAAATTATATGAATTTATTTGAAATGCAATTATAAATGAAATGAAATAATATGAAATGATATTCAATGATATTCATTGATATTCAATGATATCAAATGATATGAAAATTAATGAAATTATATGAAAAGATATGACATGATTTGAATGACATTAAATGATATGAAATGATTTGAAATGAATGTATATGAAATGAAATATTATGAAATTATATTTAATGAAGGGAAATATTATGAAATGAGCAGCTTAGCTCAGTCGGCTGAACTGGTGGTATCCACGGTGTGTGCGCTGGAACGTAAAGACCTCTTGGTCCCCGGTTCAATTCCCACCGCTGCCTCTCCTTGAGTTTCAGCCACAGCGTTGAAATGCAAGTTACGAAAGCACATAGTTTTTCGGGTGCTTAGACCTATGTGCACGTTAACGAACGCAGTACACACTTTAGTGTAGGGGATTGTATGCCGGTGTAAATATTGGGCCCAAGTCTCTCGGAATTCGCGGGAGCATCCCGGAAATCGGAACGGCCTTTCAGGCTCTCGCAAGCAAGCAAGCAAGAACCTGTCAGAAAATAACCCTTCTCCGCAAATTTATAGAATTATTATTTTATGATATTAAATCGAAATAAATAGGAACACAAAAATTGCTGTTAATTACAAGGGCCTAAAAGGATAACAATATCATATATACTTTTTAGCGGCAAATTGTAACAAACATTTCTGCTTTTCTCAATTTAGATGATGACGATAATTATTCATGAAGTGTAGTAAAATGTTTTAATAACATCGTTTGCCTGTTAATGAGAATATTAAATTTTACTTATTAATGTCTATAATGCCTATTAAATTTTGTTAAGCTCAGAAAATAATCATTTTACACGGAAAATAATTATGTAGGCTCTTCGGCAGAGAAAATTAAAATTACATCATTAATGTTGATAATCGTTGATATTGATGAAATATAATATTTCAATGGCTTTAGACTCCTCAATAAGCGAATATTTCATTTACGTTAATAGTTTTAAGATGATGTCTATTAATAGAGAACTTATTATATATTTTTTTTTTTTTTAAGATAAACGAACAAGTCTTACACAGACAATGATAGCATTATAGTTGTATTTTACCTCTAAGAATCAGTCAATGAAGAATTATCGTTAAAAAATAAAATATTGACAGTTATAAATTAGGAAAAAAAATGACAACAATCAAGCTACGTACAGGTAGAAAGTATAATGATGTAATCTTTAGAAAATGATTAGTTGTGTAATAACAGGTCAACAGGTACTACAGCATCACTTTATATCCTAATTGTAAATTCATTTCTCGTCAATTTTTATATCCATTTTTATGTGCTTTTGGATTTCATTATACATATTACATATATATATATATATATATATATATATATGGATATATACATATATATATATATATATATATATA
>NW_022740254.1:8315-9163 GCF_011630105.1 Anneissia japonica
ATATATATATATATATATGTACATATATAGATTAAAAGGCAAAATACTGAAAAACAACAATGATGTGGGAAACAATGGCTGGATCTCGGTAGAGATACAAAAATGATATTAAAGCAACAGCTAAAAAGTAAATGTAAGTAAACAGCCAGAAATAGAACCAGAGCTTTCGGACAACACTAGTCCTTCCTTAGTGGCGAGTGAGTGAGGGTTGAAAAAGCCAGATAGTATAAAGTGGGAATTTCATGCAAGCATTATTAGAAACAATTATAGGCTAGGTGGGATTAGAATAAACAGCCTAAACAAGTAAACAGGAAGGCCAAAACTAAACTTTAGAGGCATGCCTCAACGAATAAGCCAAATGATTTATCCAGAATAATTTGGAATGCCATAGGTTTAATTTAGTGTACTGGGAGAACGTTCCTAGTATTGAGTCCAAATGGAGTGGTGGTTTTAAGTAAAAGTTCCCAGTGATTCTCTTCATCTTTGCGATTTTTGTCGCTCCAATTAGCATTATGGTCAATTGCAATCACTCTGAAATTTGAAATTGAATGACCAGCTAAATTGAAATGTTCGGCTACTGGTTGATCAAGCTTAGATGTTCTGATAGCTGATCTGTGTTGTGTCATTCTCATACGGTGAGTGTTTTTTTTTTGTTTCTCCAACATATTGTTTACCACAAATATTACAATATATGAGATAAATGACATTTTTGGTGAGAGGTAATTAATTGATTGCCTTATCCGAAATATGTGGTTTGTTTGGTTGCTCTTGAATGATTGTGTAGAATCAAGCAAGGAGCATGTTTTGCATGATGTACCACAAAGATGACTACCCAAATTATGGCTGTC
>NW_022740254.1:9169-14833 GCF_011630105.1 Anneissia japonica
TTTATTTAATAATGCAAATAATATATGTACACTTAAACAAACTGTTTAATTCTCTATTTACATCAACACTTAAGGATACTCATCTTTGGATATATATAAAACTGACTCCATGTTGTAGGTATTAGTTTTGATGAATTTTTAAGTACAAGTTGGAGTCTGTTTTATACATATACAAAGATGCTTATCACTAAATGTTGATGTGGATAGAGATTTGAACAGGTTCTCCCTAGAGTTCAATGCCATGTCCTCCGAATCAGACGTGTATATTTAGTTGACTATATCATTTTTGAAGTACGTACATTCAATTACTAATAATGTTGTTTTATCAATCACCGTTCATAAATAACGGACACTTTCACTGAATATTGCGAGAGTGAGGCTAACCCACTGCCCCCCCCCCCCCACGCTGGCGCCACCCCTGACTTGTTTACCTTTTAATTCTTTATATTTTTGACGAATTGACTAAAAGAAACCGTACCCGAAAATGACACTTAAATACTTACAATCATAAAAACTACTATATCCAATTGAGCCCACCATGGTTGGGAAATGAGAAGAAGAAAGAAGAAATGTTTGAGAATTTCAGACTCGTATAGATGCCTAAAAAGTAGCACTTGAATAGTACAAAATTTACAATACCTACACGAGCCCCACAATGGTTTTGGGAGGCAGAGAAGTAAATTTTAAGAATTTGAGACTTTAGATGCCCGAAAACGGCACTTGAATACTTAAAATTTATGAAAAACACTATAATTCATCCACCTCAGCCCATAATGGTTGAGGCTGAGGTAAGACAATTGTAAGAGTTTGAGATTTTGAGATGCCGGAAAATGGCATTTTAACTACGAAAATGACTATATCCACCTGAGCCCCATCCATCATGGATGAGAAAATTTGAAGTATTGGGGACTTTTAGATCATTCCTGATGATGGCTTATTTAATGGAAATAATATTTAAATTGTTAAAAAGATATCAATGTTACTATTTTCAGAAACAATAGTATTGGGGACTTTTAGATCATTCCTGATGATGGCTTATTTAATGGAAATAATATTTAAAATGTTAAAAAGATATCAATGTTACTATTTTCAGAAACAATACGATTTTAAAAAGAAGGTAACCTAATAATAAAACCCTGTTAAAAACACAAACACGACTGAAAGAAACATCAAAAACGTGCGAAGACCGTAATACTCGACAATTAACATGAAGACAGAACAGATGAACAAAAGTAGAACTATAGTGTGAATTGATACACCTAAACAAAAATAACATATCAAACAGAAAATATCTATCAGTAGGCGGCAAGAGACCACAGGAATACCCAAAACAGTTTACAAAGAATTTGTTAAACTTAAATTTTTTCAATACAATTCAATTGAGAACTGGAGACCGAACTAAAAATAACGAAACAATACTCTAAATGTGAGGAACCTAAGGTACGATACAGTGATATGATAGCCTTAGGACTTTTAATATTCCGACAATTACTCCAAATAAAACCAAACATTATGTTTGCCTTGCAAATAATATGGTCAACATGTTTTTACAAAATGATAATTATGGTCAATAAAAACACCAAGATCACGATGGAACAACACTTTCTCTAACAAAACCTCCGCTATCCTATAATTAAAAATAACAGTTGTATTTCAAAGGGAAATAGACATAAATTTACACTTAGAATTGTTTAAGGACATACCCCAGCGCCTACACCTGGTATCCTCCTCGGTACTGACAACACGATACAGTTTTAAGTTGTCAGCGTACATAAGGCAGTGTGAGTTATTGACAAAATTAGGAACATCATTAATAAATAAGTTTAAAAAGAGGTCCTAAAATGGATCCCTGTGGTACACCAGAGGGTACATGCTTCTATCCAGAGTAAATACCGTCAATGACCACACGTTGACTACGATTATTTAGATAACTTTTAATTAAATCATAAAGAGAACCAGCAATCCCAAAAGTTTTAATTTTAAAAAGAAGTTTTTAATGTGACAGACGGTCGAATGCTTTAGAAAAATCAGTAAAAATAACATCACATAATAATACTAATAATAAATGGACTTATAGAACACAAAGAAAAAAGCCGGAAAAAAAAACAACCAAAAAAATAAACACCAAGCTAGCACCCAAAACGAAGTATGGGGTTTACCATCACCCCCAACCGGAGATCTGTGTTTATGTAATCCGGTTAGCATCAGTTAAGTCTTGATCTCTTCTTGGATCAGGTGCCTCCTAACCTGGAACAAACAACACTAGCTAGCGAGGTGAAACAGAGAAATTTAAAAAAAAAACTAAAGAAGAAAAAAAGTAGCTATAAAGACGCAAGTAAAAAAGTTTTGAGTCGCTTCTTAAAGATGTCAATTGACGCTGGTTCACGGACTTCAAGGGGTCCGTGAATCACGAAATGATCTCTCACCATAATGGTTTTGAACGGCACCCAGGAACAAACAAAGTTGATGAACTTGTAGTTGATCTGAGTGCTCGGGAACAAGTGGATGAGCGTATGGAGCGAATTGTACACAAGAAGAAGAATTTTGAAGTTGAAACGCTGTCGAACTGGAAGCCAATGTAGGTCTTTGAGTATTGGCGTGATGTTCTGTGACTTTGTGGTGAGCTTAATTAGACATGCGGCCGAGTTAAGATGTAGTTTAATAAGAGTGTCTGGAAGTCCAAATAGAATACCATTGCAATAGTCAAGTCTTGAAGCATGAACAAGTTTTTAAGTTGCGTCTTCGTTCAGGAAGCGTCTGATTTGCCTGATATTTTTGACAGATTTACAAACGTTAGTAACATGTTGCTTTAGAGACATCGTTGTTGTCAAAAGTCACACCAAAAATTACGCACTTCCAGTGATGGAGTGACCGTTGTATTACCAACCCGGAGACACTGCAGATTGGGTGAGTTGGAACGATTCCTGGAGTGTATGACGAGAATTTCAGGATTAAAACAAAGCATATTTTCAGATAGCCAGGTTTGTACTTCATCAAGACATTTTTCAACCCAATCAACCTCATCATCCATCGCATCAGGTTTAAAGCCGAGGTACAACTGCATATTATCAGCGTAAACATGATAACGGCATAAATGCTTGCTAATGATGTTGCTGAGAGGACATTGTCTTTTAAAATTAATAGCATTGAGGGCAGTTGGAAGAAATTGGGCTAGATTGGTTTGGGTGGATTTTGCTTGGGAGGACTGATGGCAAGAAGAACATGTTTAAAAAATCCGTTAAAAATACTACTAAGACTTTGGAAATTGAAGAAAGCAAAGAGATAGGCCTAAAGTTAAAAATTTGATTACGGGGAGAACCAGTTTTGTGAATTGGGCAACATTAGCTTTCTTCCATGGGTTTGGGTAAGTACCTAGAAATATCGATTGATCAAGAAGAAAGTGGGACAGCACCAACTTTAAAAATAAAATTAAGGAGGCCATCGTAGCCAACTGCCTTATATATGCAGAGCTCAGAAAGATGGTCAGTTACTGCATCGATGCTGACAGCAACCGTGGAGAGGTTATCCATTGAGTATTCAGGAGCATCTGGAGGATCAACACACTGTGGTGGAGACAAATGAGAATTTCAGTAAAATGTGTTAAAATAATTGTTAGAAGCATTGGCTTTGTCCTATGTGTTGGTTCCCAAAGGAGAACCCTTGAAATAACATTTTTACTTCTGTAGCAATGTCCAGCAAAATGCTAACCTTCGTGCCTCTAAGTTCTTGATGCAGGCAGGGGGGAATGTCTCCATACACGTCTTTGTTTTTAATAGGTCTATGTTGTTTATAGTTGATATTCAAGGCGTGTCTGAGTATTATAACAACCATCAAGTCCTCTCTTTCCAGAATCTGTTAGTTTCTTTTTTATAGAAATTCTGTAATTAGCAATATTTTTTTAAAATTAGGTCATCTGAGCGTTAGAGGATTCCCACATGCAGTGCGGATTCAAGGGGAGCAGTCGGCCCGCGCCCCCGTAAATAGGCCTATTTAAAAATATTTCTCAAGGAATGCCGAAAAAACTGAAAATTATATTTAAATCCTGAGAGTGCCATTTCCGGCCATCTAGAGGCGACATTATTTTAATTTTTCTTACCTCAGCCCCAAATATGGTGTGGCTAAGGTGTCTATCTGTGAATTGACCTCTCTGGGCACCCTCTATTTTGAATTTCTGTATCCACCACTGCAAAGACCAACCCAGGCAATTTTAGCTAGTTTAGCAGTATTAAATTCGCAAATTATTATTATTATTATTATTATTATTATTATTATTATTATTATTATTATTATTATTATTATATTAGATTGTACATTATTGTACGTTATTACCATATAGGGCCTAGTGCTTTTCTCCTTATCAATGGACATTTTTCTATACAATGTTCTTATTTACACAAATGTATCTCAATTTGTTTTCAACTGCCCATCAAATACCAGAGTACATAAATATATTGATTATATTGATATAAGCCCTGTTTTATGCAGAGCCCGCATAGGCCTATGACTCTGTCCGGAATAATATGCATGACCCGGCAATAGCCAGTTATGGAGGAAGTGCGTGGGTAAGCCTTAACATTGTATGGATGCAAGGAAAATTACTATATAAAAGGAATAGATTCTACACCAGTGTAAACTCACAAGAAGTTGATACGTTTTTTTTTTACATGTCATTAATAACATGAATAATGGCATATTCATTATCAATCGCAATTATGATTGGTCTAATACTCTACCTCAAAATATAACTGCACCGACAAATTGGAAAACTGATTGGACAGCTGTGCATTAATGCGTTGCTTTTAAATTCTTCACAAAACTGCTTCACTGATAATAACACATATGCGTCAAATTGAGCCTCGAAGTCAAAATTCGTAGATGTAAAAACCTAACCAAGATGCTGAAAGTGTTGAGCTGCGGTTTATTTATTTCATCACTATGCATTAGTTTGGTTATGTCAGGTAGGTACCGTAAATGCGGCGCTTATTAACAAAATTATTATTATTATTTTGCGATTGGTCGTCCCCCACCCACAACCCTTAACATGTTAAAGTGATTTTAAATTTTAGATGCCAAAAAAAAAAAAAAAAATGTACAGATGTTAAGTAAATAATAAGCAGCTTTTTTTTTTTCTTTAGGGGAGGGGACATTTTATGAAAAACAATTTAAGGCTGATATTATTATGGGCTTTTTAAGTCTTTTGAAATATGGGAGGGTGACAAGACAGAAGATGGTTTTCCAATTCATTTAAAATTGCGTTAAATATACAGGAATTCTCTTCTTTTTGCACCCTCCTAAAAATATGTGGACCCATCCCAGTACCTTACAACAGAGTATTCAGTATGTGGTAAGTGGAACGTACCATTTAAGTGAGTGTGTCTGATAAAAAATATTATATTCACGGTGACCGTATATATATATATCTATATATCCGTATTTTAATATTGATGAGTTCCGGCTGTATAAAATTGATTATAAGATTGTAAAAAAATAATATTAATATTATTATTATTATTGTACTGATGATATGTACACGTTTTAATTATTGTTTTTGATTGGTTAACGTTATTAGATTTTTATTTAAAATTAATGTATTGTTTAGGGATAAATTACTATGTCAATGTTAAATTAATCTTATCTATTAAAATTTTATATTTAAATGATATA
>NW_022740255.1:0-1038 GCF_011630105.1 Anneissia japonica
AGATACAAGCATCTCCTCGGGGTCAAAGTAATGGAGAAAAGTGTGACTCCACGTTTCCTGGTTACGGGTTTCGCTGGGCTAAACAAACCTTGATCGTCCATTTTTTTGTTTTTTTTTTTGTTTCGCAGTGCACCGAGTTTTGTAGTACAGTATTTGATATCGCTATTTCCGTAACTTACATTGTATAATCCAGTTTTATTTTGGGAAGATACTAATACTAAATAATCTATTTACCATATATCGTAAGTGCATCTTCATTTTCGAATCATAAGTTACAAAAATTATCATTTTAATATCTTCCGGAGCGTAGGTTTAGGGTATTTTAAGTTGGTACACCGCCGATACGTACGTCATATCACTTAATTGTGTGTAGAAAAAATGTACGAGACGATATCCACGAGTATTACTTTTAAGTTTAAAGTTGTTATGTAGTTAAGTAACTTTCAAGTCTACATAAATGGTAAATACCACGCCATTCGTAACTCTACTTCAGCCAACGTCAAGAGAGGCCTAGGCCTCGCTAGTAGAGGCCTGTAGTATTTCATTGAGCATCCCTGTTGGGGTCGGCGGTGCGGTGCTAGCCCACTGTTCTTTTAATTAGGCCTAGCTGCAGCCAGATAGCTTTAGCCTGTATACGTAGTATTGAATTTTATCTCCTATTTTTCTAAATATACAGTTTAATATATTTATCATTATATTTTTCTGCAGATAGAGTAAGCAGTCAGCGCAGGGATTGCGTTCAGAAAATGGTCCAGTATTTTGTTTCTCAGATTGCAATCATCAGTGTCAGATGTAAACCATTTTAGATTCTCCTGAAGACCTAATGGAGAAAAAGGATGGATAAAGCTGGCCCGATTCAGATTAATGTTACAGTAGTACTTTTTTAACAATAAAATTATTCATGTGCCTAAAGGAGTGTTTAAGTAAACTTATTGATTTCTGTTTAGCGTTTATATAAAATTAAACCAATCCTGTCTGGCACATGTACATGAAATAATGAACAAAGTTATAATAAACTATGGAATTTGTAAATTATTT
>NW_022740256.1:0-672 GCF_011630105.1 Anneissia japonica
TTTTCATTATAGGTTCGTCATCAGATAGACATAATTGACATGAGCAAGGTACCAATCCTGGAAGAAGGCAAAACGTTTAAATACATTCTTACAGTGAAGGATGTTTTCAGTCGCTACCTGTAATTACGCCCACTTTCTAGTAGAGCAAGCAGAGAAGTCAAACATCTATACATGGAGGTTGGACCACCTAAGGTGCTACAATCGGACAATGGAAGAGAGTTCAAAAAAGCAGTGGAGAAATTATGTAAAAAGCTCCAAGTTAAAATTGTAAGAAGCTCTCCATACCATCCACAGTCTCAAGGAAAGGTTAAGAGGTCGCACAGAAGCCTTAGGAAAAAGATAGCATTCGACATGGCGCATCTCAAGAAAAGTAGGGTCAATTGGGCTACTCAATTAAAGGGATACCAACAACTTCAAAACGAGTCACCGTTCGAAGTCTTTTACGGCAGAAAATCTAATGCTGTGGCAAATTATGTCATGTACAGAATGGCAGATGCGTATATGAAAACAGAAAATATCAAGAGTCTTCTAAAACAAAAGACTACAAGCAACATTCAAAGGAACGAGCAGCCATTAGGAAGAAGGCGAAAAATGCCAGTATTACATAGGATATAAGATACATTAACAGAAGAATCAAGTGTTTGAAAACCTAGGATACCGGGTGGCTTAAGA
>NW_022740257.1:0-1019 GCF_011630105.1 Anneissia japonica
AAATGGCGGAGGTTAAACAACTACTACAAGATATGCTCGATAAGGGGATTATTCAGAGATCATCCAGTCCTTATGCCAGCCCAGTAGTACTTGTGCGGAAAAGCTCCGGGGCACTACGACTTTGTGTCGATTATCGTCAGCTCAACGCTATCACAGTTAAAGATTCTTTCCCGTTACCACGAATCGATGAAACGCTGGAGGCATTAGGTGGAGCAAAATACTTCTCACCAATGGATCTTTCTCATGGATACTTCCAGGTTTCAATGCATCCAGACTCCATCCCGTTAACAGCCATCCGAGTTCCATGGGGATTGTTTGAATTCAACCGCATGCCGCAAGGACTATGCAACAGCCCAGGGACATTCCAACGGATAATGGAGAATATATTTGGTGACTTAAACTTAGACAAGTTGTTATTGTATTTAGACGACATTTTGGTGTTTTCAGATACATTTGATGAACATTTAGAGCGACTTGCAGAGGTGTTTAGACGATTACAGAAACATGGTCTTAAGCTGAAAGGTGGAAAATGCAAGTTGTTCCAGACTGAAGTGACTCATCTAGGTCATATTGTCAATAAAGATGGAATATCGGTAGACCCAAGTAAGGTAGAGAGAGTTATGCAGTGGCCTACTCCCAAAGATTCATCGCAAGTAAGTTCATTCTTGGGCCTTGCGTCTTACTATAGACGATTCATATCTAGCTTCTCAAAAATTGCTGCTCCATTACATGCATTAACCGGAAAGAAAACCAGAAATGCGGGGAAGAAGCTACCGTTTGAATGGAGTGAACAAGCCGAAACAGCATTCCAGACCCTGAAGAAAGCACTATCAACAGCACCTGTCTTAGCCTACCCCCAGTTTGGTAAGGAGTTTGTTATAGAGGTTGATGCTTCTTTTAATGGTTTAGGAGCATGCTTAATGCAGGCAGATGAAAATGGAAAACTCCACCCAATATCCTATGCAAGCCGCAGTCTCCGAGGAGCTGAAAAGAACTATGCAGACCTTTCAAGCTTTAAA
>NW_022740258.1:0-622 GCF_011630105.1 Anneissia japonica
ATCTTGTCATCTAATCATCTCTTCTAAAGGATGTAGACATGACGAGATCCAGGATCTTGTCATCTAATCATCTCTTCTAAAGGATGTAGACATGACGAGATCCAGGATCTTATCATCTAATCATCTCTTCTAAAGAATGTACACATAACGAGATCAAGGATCTCGTCATCTGATCATCTCTTCTAAAGAATGTACACATAACGAGATCCAGGATCTCGTCATCTGATCATCTCTTCTAAAGGATGTACACATGACGAGATCCAGAATCTCGTCATCTAATCATCTTTTCTAAAGGACTTACACATGATGAGATCCAGGATCTCGTCATCTAATCATCTCTTCTAAAGGATGTAAAATGACGAGATCCAGGATCTCGTCATATCTATTCTAAAGGATGTACACATGACAAGATCCATGATCTCGTCATCTAATCATCTCTTCTAAAGAATTTACACATGACGAAGATCCAGGATCTCGTCATTATCATCTCTTTTAAAGGATGTACACATGACGAGATCCAGGATCTTGTCATCTAATCATCTCTTCTAAAGAATTTACACATGACGAAGATCCAGGATCTCGTCTTTATCATCTCTTCTAAAGGATGTACACATGACGAGAT
>NW_022740258.1:662-1107 GCF_011630105.1 Anneissia japonica
ATCTCTTCTAAAGGATGTACACATGACGAGATCCAGGATCTTGTCATCTTATCATCTCTTCTAAAGGATGTAGATATGGGATCAAGGATCCCGTCATCACCTCTTCTAAAAGATTTAGACATGACGAGATCCGGCAACTCGTCATGTGATCATCTCTTCTGATAAATGTAGATCCAGAATTTTGTCATTTAATCTTTTCTACGGGATGTAGACATGACGAGATACAGTAATTATCTAGACATCTGGGATGGCACCTTTAAGCTTCCGTACTTATAACTAAGTCCTTGGTTCCTGTCAGTCTGGTTCCTGTATCTGCTTCTAACGACACGAACAGGGAGGAGTATCCATTGTCTACTGAATATATTACTGTAGTTTATATGCCTCAAACACATCAGTAATACATGGCATGTTTAGAAATCGATCAGGTGAACATAAACGTGCGCCT
>NW_022740259.1:0-556 GCF_011630105.1 Anneissia japonica
ATGAATACATCAACATAATAAAAATAATTCTATACAGTATAAACAAGACGGCCATTATCAAACACATAACACTTTATAGATATCACTTGATAAAAATGGGGGAAAACAAGAATCTTGATTGAATAACATTTAAACATAAATATATATGTATCTCGACTTAAAAAATTATTTTAGGCATCCTGTTTCCATAGACTCAGACAGCTTAATCAGCTTTCCCCATCCCTTCCTCTATTATCGGATCCTTTACTATGACGACATTAATGCCTCTCATTACACAAAATATCATGTTCAACATACTGTTTGAATATTCCCATTTTTTTATCAATGTGTTTTAATATCATTACTGTAGTGCCATTAGTTATCATATCTGGACAATCCCAACAAAGCATTTGTAGAATGGTTCACCATGTAGATTAAGAGTTTTTTGCCCGAAAAGTGGGGTGCAAGTGGCGTAAGACATATGGTCTGAGGGTGAGAGTTTGGAAGTTTCCTAAACCTATTGTTGGGGTTCACGTATATGACCCCTGGAGTTTTAGCCATTTTTCGTACCTAATGA
>NW_022740260.1:0-478 GCF_011630105.1 Anneissia japonica
AGGCATTCCGGACAGAGTTGAGAAGGGCTGGCGCACATGGTGCATAGTTCCCCGTTCGGCATGGGTGGGTTCCATTGACACCTGTTGCAGGCAGCGTACGATGGTTCGGCCATGTCGGACCTTGGTCTGATGCTGTACGTCGCGTCCCTCGTGCACATATATACATGTGTTGGATGTTGCGAAGAGAACCGACCGAAAACATAGAAGGTTGCCGACTGTGCGCGTTCGACGTGGACAAGGAACAGAGACAGTACTGCAGCGAGGACGAACGTTCGGACGGGTACCATCCGATGCTGAAGGGCGAGCGTCTCTTCGAATCCTACGGCGTCCGGGAGCGGCCACGGGTCGTCAAGAACATCCGCGAAGCTCTGGCGTCTATGGAACCGACGATGGAGGACGTCACCTCAGAAGAAGTGGAGGTTCACTTCGATCGTCACGTCGTGCCCAGTTATCGGCGAGTGTGCGAAGAGCAGCTGCT
>NW_022740260.1:498-1084 GCF_011630105.1 Anneissia japonica
GTGTTCAGGAGCCTCGAAAGATCCATGGCTTCCAAGATGACCGGCGGCGAGGCTCCCTCCCAGCAAGACTTCAGAACTTACAAGGCTACGTGTCAGGAAATACAGAAGCTCATTAAAGAGTTATCCGAAGACAAGTCTTCGTAGAACAAATTAAAAATAAAAAGAAAGTAATACCATATAGATGTTTGTGTGTGTCTTTTATTTATTATTTCAATATTCATTTGACATAGTATACAAAAAAATATGGGGGTGGAGGGTTGGAAAGATAAACATTTGTAAAATAAAAAGCCAAAAATATTTATTCTCGGGAATCGGTGTCGTCTACCACCCATCTCATCAAGTCGTCGAGAGTGGCCGCTTCTTGTCCAACAAAACATTCTCTTCCGGTCATCCGGCGATGCAGTGATGTCAACGAGTTGACGCAGCGTCTTTCCAACACAGATCTGTTGCGCTCGTCGATTTTCACGGCCGACCCGAAATTTACGAGTTCGGCGCCGTCCGTGATCAAGTCGACGAGCACTTTGTTCTCGTCCACCGAGTCGTGGTAGAAACCGCGGTCTCGACAGCCGACGCAGGCTCGCACCAC
>NW_022740261.1:0-905 GCF_011630105.1 Anneissia japonica
CCGGAAGCGGTGAGCACGTGTCCGGTCACGTTTTTCGGTTTGATCGAGAACGACAGATCTCGAACATCGGTCATGGGCATCGGAGACGTGTGCGTGGCCCCGCTTTCCAGTCGAAACGACTTGGACGGAATCCGTTGCTGCACGTAGGTTTCGGGTTCCTCTTCCGTTTCGTTGGACAAGGAAACGAGTTTGTTTTGGACACGAGAGGAACACGACTGCAGATCTCCGTGTCGGATTTCAATATTGTTCAACGTCATCCGCGCGACGCACGCTTCCACGGACGGCGAACCTTCTGTGAGACCGACGTGCAGCCACGTGTCGACGTCCAGACTACTGTAATTGCCGTTGACCTTTTTCCACGGCTCCGGTCGATCGTTGACCTTCAATCGAGCGGAATTCCCTATTCTGAGAACTTCGAAACGGTTCCAGGTACCGGTGGCGATTGGACTCGAACTCTCGACGACCACCGGTCCGGATCCCATTTCGAAAGTTGCTCTCACTCTTCCGTCGTCGGTTATCCTCATGAACGCGTGATCGCGAAGTTCGTCTCCAAGAAAGAAAATCTGGCCACCGTCGTTTCCTTTCTTCAATTTCATGTAGAACGAGATGTGCAGACTGTGGCGGACGTCCATGCTTTTGTGAGTCAGTGACACTCGGACGCCGGTCACGTTGCTTAAGCGGAAGGACAGCATTTCGGGTACCATCATCGTTTCGTCCGTCATTTCTAGATTCGCGTTCGTCGCGCGCTCGTTGTTGTTGTCGACGACGGCGTCGGCGTCGTATTGGTGACATCTTTCCGTGGAGGGTGGCAGTTCAACGTCGACCGAATTTACGGTTATTCCTCGCATGCAGCCGACGAAAGAGTTCATACCCGTTGAGCGTCTGGAACCTACGGAGATCGCACC
>NW_022740262.1:0-1221 GCF_011630105.1 Anneissia japonica
TTAGCATATATGACACTTTTCAATCAGCACCGCGTGAGCTTTATGAGGGTCAAAGTACGGTGGATTACCGAACTCGTCCTCAGTGACGAGTTCAAATCTAGTTGGTGATCCGCTAACATTAGCGGATCACCTCTTGTTATTGTCAGAATCTTTCTTTCTTTTTCTTCTTTCTTTCTCCCCAAATTTGTGACCACGATAACTCAAGATTGCTTCAACCGATCAACATGATATTTTCAACCATCATTAGTCTTGGGGTGGAATCGATACAATAAGCTTTTCAGCGTGATCAGTCACGCGTGACGTCATCTACGCGCAATTTTGCGTTTTACGTAGCAAATTTTTTGATTGATCATAACTTCACCATCGTTAGGCCTCTTTTGTTGAAACTTCACACAGGTATAATTCATGTCACGTACTATCCATATGCACAGTACTGTCCGAATTGCAGTTTATTATGCGCACGTACGCGTGCGCTAAAAATTAAACTTGCTCAAAATCACGTTTTGACTAAATATGTGTACGTTTCAGGTGATTCTGAGCATTTCAATTTTTCACAAATTTTCAGGTCGCGTGCGCATTTTCGCGCGCGCAGCTCGTGCAGATGATTCAAATTACAATTTTTGACATATTTTGAGTTTCTTACACTGTAATGACATATTTGCATTCTTTTTCAGTAATTTTACGTCTAATAATAGTGCAGTACACGCACATCTACGATACGTGTGTATTTGCGCGTTTTTGTCAATTTTCAGTCAAAATGATTCAAAATTGTACCTATTTTTAATCAGTTATAGTTCCTCAGGATGAAAGGTGACCCCCAAGTTTTATTACTTTTTCTGAAAGCACATGAGTTGTAAATATGATTTTATAGGTCATAATGGCTGATCGGACATTATGACGTCATCATATTGCCATCTGAATTCAACAAACTGAGTATTATCGAAGACGTCATTTAAAAAAATTGCACATTTGAGCGTATCTCGCTTATTCTTGGTCGATTGTCTTCCAACTTTTAGTATGGTATAGCTGAGGCAATTCTCTTTCATGTATGTAGCACTTTTTTACATTTTGATGACGTGATCATGGTCAAAATATAGGGTTTTCCTTACACCCCTCATCTTTCTTTCGTCAAACCATTGATGACCCCATAATCACATTAATCATTCGTGATTTCTGAATCATATTTAGTGGGCATAAACTTCAGGTCATGGTTAAATGTTA
>NW_022740263.1:0-707 GCF_011630105.1 Anneissia japonica
CCGTTATGATTTTACATTGTACGTCAAGAGGTTCCCACTTTGTGTTGGCCTCTCGGCCCATGGTTCCCTCTTGGACAGTTGTGAAATTTGTAACAAATAAATAAATAACTTGCGACATTTTTCAGATTCTATTTTACTGCCACTTCCCAGATCAGCTACTCACTGCAAGGAAATCTCTGTTGAAAAAGTTGTACAGAGCACCTATAGACTGGATTGAAGAGAAAACAACTGGAATGGCTGACTGTATATTGGTTAACAGCAAGTTTACAGGTAATGTATTTTATGTCCCTATGATTTTGTTCAGTTTGTTCATTTTTGCCTTTTGTTTTGCCAGATAAAATATTCTTTAAAAAAAACTTCATAACAACTTGTTGATGTTCTTTTCAACTTAAATGGAATTGTAATACACTTAAGCTATACAAGAAAGGGCAAAAACGCCTACGTATGATGCGTCGATTTATAATAAATCATTTATTCCTACATCCATCAAATTATTTAATAATCAGATGTCTAGGTAACCGTAATTATTTTTGACACGTATTTCTCTTTATAATGATAGCTTTAATGAATTTTAATTATTCCCTGTACAGTATTGTATTTGGTAATTTGATATATTTTATATGTACTGTGTACTTCTTTTTATGATCACTAAAATGAATTTTAATTATTCCCTGTATTGTTTGTTGTTGCAGTATTTGGTATTTTAT
>NW_022740264.1:0-3425 GCF_011630105.1 Anneissia japonica
TTTATTATTGAAATGAACTTCAACCCTCTTTCTGAATCTACGTTTACTCCTTCTTATACTAGATTTTAACTGAAGACTAGCTTTTTTTTTTTTTATCTCAGACTCATTGTTGCTATTAAAGGCTGATCTTTTATTTCTAATAGCAAGCTTAACATTGTAATCAACCCTAGGTTTATCATTAGGAAAGAGTTTAACCTGTTTGCAAGGAATAGTGATTTCTTCACAAAATGCAATATAAGAAGAAACAGTTTCGGTCAGTTCATCTATGTCTTTCGCTGATTCAATGAAAATGTCCCAATTGGTAGCGTCAAGGCAACCTTGTAACTGTTCAATGTGCTCGGGATACCATAATTTTATATGTTTAATTTCTGGCTTACTAGCTTTCAACTTTTGTTTGTATATGGGTAGCAACTGTATCATATTGTGATCGGAAGCTCCAACAGCAGGTAGTTTTATCGACTTGTATGCATGAGGAATGTTGCCATAACAAAGATCAAGAGTTTTGTTACCTCTGGTTGTACAAGTAACATACTGCCTATAATTTGGTAAAACACGATTCAGACGACAGTGGTTGAAATCACCGAGTACAAAGACAGGGCTATTCGGAGAACGGACAGAAGAAGCATTCACTTGTTCAGCAATATAATAGGCCGCTCTTACGGCGTTTCCGTCTGGAGGGATGTAGACAACTAGCACTTTAATGCAGCCAAATTCCCTTGGTAGGTAATAAGGTCGAAGGGACACAGAAAGGAGTTCAACATCTGCACTCTTGCACCCTTACTCTATCTCTATCTTACTCTAGTTTAATTTGAGATGTTGATTTTAAAGCAATCATGCCGTGTTAGTCCAAGTTTATGTTGTACTGTACGCTTCATGCAAATTACTAAAAACTGATATTATACAAATTTAATTTTAGAATAAAATTTATACTACAGAAAACGAACGTTTTCCCGATTGCACTGGACTGTCTTTCTTACTCTATTTTAGTGATACAAGGACTATTACATAATTTTCTTTTCTTGTTTTTTTTTTAAATTTTAATTACAACTCCTCACATGTTTTGCGCATAGAGACTCTTGTATTTTGCACAATATAAATATAACCTTTAAGAAGTCCTGTGGTTACTCTTTTAGTATAAATATAGCCTTTAAGAAGTCCTGTGGTTACTCTTTTAGTATAAATATAACCTTTAAAAAGTCCTGTGGTTACTCTTTTAGTAAAAAAAAAACAACAAAGGGAGGTCTATGTAGCCAGGTTTTTATAATTCCTTAAGCAAGAAAGTCGTTCATCCTTATGGAAACAGCCTTTAGGTATCAGACTAATACATTTTCAATGGCCGGGCTGCATTATTTTTTCCCCATAAAGTTAATGCAGAAATTATAGAGGATGTGCATTTAAGGTCAGTTAGGTGAACTGATAAACAATATGCATGCCTCATTTCTTGTTCGCGAAAGCTTGTGAAAACTGCAGCGTTGAATAGCATACGAAAGTATAATACATACTCCAAGTATTGAAGTATGTTATGCCATAAATTATATAGTGGGCTACGAATAATGTTTTATTTCATGATTTTGAACATTTTCACGCTTTTCCCGTTAAAATTGGCCAAGTACTTACAAAGATATGATATTAATCATTGTTTTTGGTAAGGTTTTGGTCAGCTATTCGATATAATACCCTACACCCCTCTGCTGATAACCATTCAAGCAAGGCCTGACTTATCAGCTAGACAGAGAAACGTGGTACGAAATGAATAGAAAAGCATTCATTAAGTGGTACGGTGTTTTGAGGCAATAGGTCTAAGCCTAGGTATTTTTACACAGTTTTGAAGAAGATGTAATTGTTTAATTAAGGAAAGTGTTCGTTCTGATTGACACTTTTTTACCAGAATAGCAATGGGTCAAAACAGCAATGAACCAAATAATAATAATAATAATAATAATAATAATAATAATAATAATATTGGGCGAAACACAATATAAAAGCAGTAGACATTTAAATAATTTAAAATTTAAAATAGTGACATAATGATTATATAATGACATTAATTAAAAATAATAATAATGAAACAGTATAGTAGTAGTAATAATAATAATAAGAAGAAATAGGCCTTATAACAATATCACAAAATACAAATTAAATAATAAAAATAAACACAATAATATCAGTGAACATTCAAATAAATAAAACTTTAAATTACAGACAAAAACAAATATACCCGATATATATTATATGTCATAAAGTTTATTGCCGTTTTGAACTGAGACCCTCCTTAAAGTACTGATCGACTTTGAGGGCTGCAGAGTGATGATCATTTGGTACATTGAAGAATGTCGATGAATTTCTTAAAAAGAAATTTCCAGGGTGTGTTTTGAAAAGAATTTGGGAACATTTGAACTATTTGAAATGCTAGAGCGTTTAGAGGTATTCTAACCAATGATGAGACTTTCAGCAGGTTTATGCTTTTGAACGAATGCCTGTGTTATGTATTATAGGTATACGGACATAAACCACCCAGGACATAAACCACCCAATTGGAATATACCATTGTTAAAGTAGGTGGGCAACAGGGTGAACAATGTTGGGTGGTCTTGCTTTTATCTAGCTTTAGAATAGGACTTAATTTGCTATTGTACACTCCTATTATACGCCTTTAATTCATTCATTTCTTCTGACAACATGCATGTTGGTTAGTAATCATTGTAGATTTTAGTAATCACTGTGCTTAAAGTTTAATTTTTTTTAGTTTTCTAAATTTATTTTAATTTTTAAAATGACTTACATTAAAAATCACTTTCAATTAAATACTTCCCTTTAATAATAATAATAATTTTATTTTAGTAATCACTGTGCTAAATGCTCGAAATAGCACTCAAGTTTTTAAAACGCCAGGCTACCGAAAAGAATAATCCTGGTGGAAGGTTTAATTTTGTTTAACATACTGTCGTGTCATTTTAATCAATTTATTATAATCTCCATGGCATGACAGTTCCTTTTCACAGCATCTGGTAGACCTTGTAGTTTTGTTGAGGGTTAACTGATCGTCTGGTTTAAGAAGTTGATTTTTGAGTTTGGACTGCATATTACTATTCAGATTTTCAGAATACAATACATGTGTTATTTTAAGTAGTATAATAACCATGTTTTAAATAACGAAATCGCCGAAGAAGTATTGTTTTAGCGTTCTCTCTTAGCGTGGGAACGATAGTTTTAGCGTGTTATGTGCAGGCAATGATCAGAATGTTTGCTTCAAAACTGCCCATGCATGTCCATACGCATAGATTTATCTATCTGGGATTTTCCACATGAACTTGACAGTGTCTGTAAATCTGTACTGAACATGTGAAAATAGGGGGGTCGCTTAGTGAGGTGATATTGTCGCTGCTCGTGATAACTTAAGAGAGCCAAGCCTAGCCTAGACGAAG
>NW_022740264.1:5152-11545 GCF_011630105.1 Anneissia japonica
TGTAGAATGCTGAAACACCGATGACAGCAATTTTTTCATGTACGTGACCCTAAACAGTAACATTAAAGGCCACGCCAAATGTACATTAATCATGTGAAGAGAGACACGGATGATTTTTTTTTATTGGCACTATTATACATTGGAGGTAACATAAGTACCAATGACAGCAACTTTATCCTGTACATAAGCCCAGACAGCAGCCCCAGGTTCCCAAATGGACTTATTGGTGATCCGCTACACTAGCGGATCGCCTATTGTTATTGTACTGGATCATCAACTTTCTTATTCTTCTTTCTTTCTCCCCTTTTCTGTTCACACGATATCTTAAAAATGCCACGAGTTACGCACAATCGCTGTCAGCGAACATTTGGCTTGGTCTGGAATAGTCATGGTAAGCTTTTGAACGCGCTCAATCATGCGTGACGTCATCTATGCGCAATTTTGCGTTTTTACATTATCGATCATATCAGCCTAACCAATTGCCATTTCGAAATCGTATTAAGTGAGCATTAACTTTGGGTTAATGTTGAATGTACTGTACCCTAATTTTACGCGTGCGCTTCATAATGCGCGCGCACGCGTGCTTCAAAATTTTAAAATGCTTGAAATCACTTTTTAAATAAATTAGAGCACGTTTCAGGCCATTTTGAGCATTTCAAATTTTTTTAAATTTTTCCACTACGCGCACGCATTTTTACGCGTGCAGCACGTACGGAAGCTAGACACTATGTTTTTTCACATAGTTTGGGTTCCTGACATTGTTTTCATAAACTTCCATTCTTTTCGGTCATCTTTTGGCCAATAGCAATACCGTACGTGCGCATCAAACATAGGTATCTTTGTGCGTATTTGTGCCGCTATACAGTGAAATTATGCTAAAATCAGGCCTATTTTCAATCAGTTATAGCTAATTAAGTTGAAAGGTGACCCCCCCATTTTCATCATATATTCTGAAAGCACATGAGTTGGAAATATGATTTTATAGATCATAATGGCTGATCGGACATTGTGACGTCATCATATTGGCATCTGAATTCAAAGAAAGTGATTTATAGCTATGACGTCATTTTTGAAAATACGCATTTGAGCGTATCTCGCTTATCCTTGATCGATCGTCTTCCAACTTTCAGTATGTTATAGCTGAGACAATTCTCTTTCATATATTTGACTTCTTTTTACATTTTGATGACGTCATCATGGTCAAAAAAATTGTTTTTTCTGAACCCCATATCTTTCTTTCCTCAAAACGTTGATGAGCCCATATCATCTTAACCATTTGTCTTTTCTGGATCATATTAAGTGAGCATAATTTTCAGGTCAAGGTTGAATGTCAGCTACCTTAATTTTCCGTTCGCGCGACAAAACGTTCGCGTACGTGTGCGTCAACTTTTATATAAGCATAAAACCATGAATATTTTAATCAGTTATAGCTCCATAGGATGAAAGGTGACCCCCAATTTTTATTACATATTCTGAAAGCACGAATTGTAGATACGATTTTATTGATCATATTGGCTGATCGGACATTGTGACGTCATCATATTGCCATTTGAATTAAGAAAAAATAGAATTTTTATTTATGACGTTATTACTTTTTATACTCGTTTGAACGTACTCGCTTATCTTGATTGANNAACACATTGAAAATAGAGGGCGGCAGACTGTATTTCGACACTATCAGACCGATAGTTCGTATACTGTAAAGGCAAAATTCGTGTGGCATTACCAACCAACAGGGGGTTTTAAATTAAACTTGACAAGTTTTAAATTCATGTGCCATTACCGTCGTCAGGCACGTTGTATAAGCTATTCGTACTTGTGCGTTAAAATTTTAAAATTGTTAATATCACTTTTCAGAAATTTAAAGCACGTTTCAGGTCATTTTGAATATTCCAAAACTCTCCAAAATTTACGCGCTGTACGCTCATTTCCACGCCCACAGCACGTACTGAAGCTGGAAATTAAGTTTCGGTTACATGTGTTGGGTTTCTGACACTGTAATAATACTACCGTGCGCACGGACGTTAAGACGTATGTGTACAGATTCGTAAGTCCTTAAAATGCTCAAAATTACTCTTTTCCTTTAAAATTCCTTTTAAAATGCTCAAAATCACTCTTTAAATAGAGCATGTTTTTGCATATAATACTTTTCAATCAGAACCGTGCGTGCTTCGTGAGGGTCAAAGTACGGCGGATCACCTAACTCGTCCTCAGTGACGAGTTCAAATCTAGTTATTTATAGTATGATATGGTCGAATCTAATAATGATTAGAGATAGTAGAATGCAACTGAAACACCTGATTATGCTACAGACAGTGGTTCTGGAGATCAACTTTAGAATAAAACAGGAATTTATTGAAGGATGGGACCACTTACACTGGAACTTTTAAACATTGGAAAGAAAATCCATTTGACAGCAACTATTTACTATTTCAGCTATAGATTTCCGGTTGATAATAACATTTTGTTAAACACTGACTTCAGATGAAATACAACAATACCATAATACAAACTCAGTAACAAATATTTATTAGATCGGATTAAACTACAGAACATGAATTGTCTATACATGATAAATGGTACAGCGTCAAGGTGTATTTCAATCAGATTGTTGAAAATTTGTAATCATAGGATTAGAACCTGGTAGCACTTTATTGAATAACATTATAAAATGTATTAACTTTCAACAGCAGTTTCTTCTGGGTTACAGATGTAACAGCATTATACTATAGTTAAGTCAATAAAGCAATACCAGTTTTGAATTTTACATTGCTTCTTCTACTTTTACAACAAATGTGTCCATCATATGGATTATGGATTCATCGTAAATCAAGTATCTATATGATTTTTTATATATTGCATACACAATTGAACTGTGGTATTGTACACTGTGGTAACAATGTGTTTGTAGCAGTACTATAGAAAGCACAAGCAAGAAACACTTAATTAATAGCTAAACAATCCCTCGCCGGACACCATCCCGGTATTTCTGAGTCTAGGTTTCGGGGCTAATTTATGGAAATACTTCCATTTTGTCCTGCATTTGTTAGAAAACAATAAATACTTTAAAAACCTAAACTGGGGTATTGTGCATTGAGGTAATAACATGTTTGTAGTAACATGTTTGTTTGTATCTTGTTTGTACTTTGTATTAGTAGAGCGGCTAAGGAGAAAAATCATGCACTTTTGGAAGAAAGCATGAAACTTCCCACAGTGATACTAAAAAAAATAGACCCCAAAAAATAATCCGCTTAGTGGCCGCCATCTTGAAATTTAAAATGGCCACCAAAACATTGGATTTTTATCAATAATGTTTTTGATCTACTTGTTTATTATATGATGCAAAAACGCTTCTAGACAGTCGAATACAAAATGTTTTATTTGTGTATACATATACCACAGGTGGGCAAAGTTCGGCCCGTGAAAATAAATTAAAAACCCTATGTGTGACCCCAAAAAATAATCCGCTTAGTGGCCGCCATCTTGAAATTTAAAATGGCCACCAAAATATTGGATTTTTATCAATAATGTTTTTGATCTACTTGTTTATTATATGATGCAAAAACGCTTCTAGACAGTCGAATACAAAATGTTTTATTTGTGTATATATATATACCATAGGTGGGCAAAATGCGGCCCGTGAAAATAAATTAAAAACCCTATGTGTTTCTTTTCCTTTCAATATTTACATATGTGTTTATATACCATTTGAAAATGATAATTAGCCATCTCATAGGCATGAGGTCTATTCGATATTAGTGTCTTCACACCATTAATTTTAATATTTGATTTATGTTTACATGATTTCATTTATGCTAAAACTAGCTTTAATATAGATGATTTTTAATATCTACATCTACAGTATCTCTCTCCCCAGGGAAGATTTGAAGACTGAGTATAAACTCAAAATCGAAGAGGTTTTAGGTTTTGATTCAAAGAAAATACCACTATGGCACTTGCCACCTAATTTTCGCCTCGGATTTTTTCTACTAGAAGATTTCTTTTCCATCCAGCTATTTTTCCAGGCTATTTCTTAAGGCTGTTTTCCAACTGCTATTTCCCTCCAGCTGTCTTGTCCCAGTATTTTCCGTTGTATTTTTCCTCCTAGTTCTCCAACTGCATGTTTTCATCAGTTTACCTATATGTGTAAGGTGGAACACATTATTTGTTTATGCTTTTGTTTTTGTTTTGTAAGGTTACATCATAAATGTGTGCCGATAATAAAAAGCCTTATCCAATCAATTAACTGATTGACTCTTGATGCATTTGAAATACTAATGAAGCCAAAAGAATCATTGTAGAAACGTGATTTTAAAAAGTTTGCTTCCGTGTTCACACAAAAAAACAGGAAACCTCTTTTTAACATTGAGTACTCTTTTGTACTATAAATAGCACACTTATTTCCTGGTCGGTCTATATATCCTACTTAAGTTTTACTGCATCAGCTAATAATAATCTGGCAAGGAGTGGAAATATTATTTCCACCAAAGAATGTCTGGTAGTGGCCATGTACTATGCCGAACATTTTCCAGTAGGTTTTATTGGGTTAACTCACAAGCTGATCTATTATGATATCCAATTGGTGTGATATGTGCTGTAAATATGAATACATAGGCTAAAATTAATTATTTTGGCGGCCATATTAAATTTCAAGATGGCGGCCATTTTGAAATTTAATATGGTGGTCATAATTTCTGATGGCTGTATGGAAGTCCCTGTTATGGAAAACATGTGCAACGGTCTTTGATTGACAGTGCTAGGTACTGTAGATATGAATATTGACAAAAATATCATTAATTTGGCGGCCATCTTGAAATCCAATATGGCGGCACCATCTGACATAATTTCTGATGATTGCATTACACTCCTTGATATTGTAAAAATGGGTAATGATCTTCAATTGGCAATGACGTGCTGTAGGTATGAATATATTGGCTAAAATCAATTATTTTGGCGGCCATATTGGATTTCAAGATTGTGGCCATTAGGAGGCGTTATCTTTTGGGGTCTATTTTTTTTAATGATCTTCAGGTGTCATAGTATCACTATGGGAGTTTCATGCTTTCTTCCAGAAGTGCACGATGCTACCTGAAATTGAACTTTAGTCGCTCTACTATATTGAAATGCTAAAACGCATTGTTACCTCAGTGTACATACAATACCTCCGTTTTTAATTTTATAAGTGTTTACTGTATTTGTTTATACTTACTAATGTAGAAAAATTAAAGTAGTTTCATATAAAATTTCAGCCCGGAAGTTTTTAAGTATTTATTGTTTTCTAACAAATGCAGGACAAAATGGAAGTATTTTCATAAATTCTAGCCTCGAAACCTAGACTCAGAAATACCGGGATGGTGTCCAGTGGGGAATAATTTAACTATTAGTTAAGTGTTTCTTGCTTGTGCTTTCTATCGTACTGCTACAAACACATTGTTACTGCAGTGTACAATACCGCAGTTCAATTGTGTATGCAATATATTAAAATCATATAGATACTTGATTTACAATCAATCCATAATCCATATGGTGGACACATATTTGTTGTAATAGTAGAAGAAGCAATGTAAAATTCAAAACTGGTACCAGGTTATTGACTAACTATAGTATAATGCTGTTACATCTGTAACCTAGAAGAGACTGCTGTCAAAAGTTAATACATTTCATAATGTTAGTCAAAAGTGCTACCAGGTTCAAATCCTATGATTACATATTTTTCAACAATCTGATTGAAATACACATTGACGCTGTACCATTTATCATGTATAGACAATTCATGTTCTGTAGTTAGTAATCCAATCTAATAAATATTTGTTACTGAGTTTGTATTATGGTATTGTTGTATTTCATCTGAAGTCAGAACAAAAACAAAATTTTATCAAACAGAAATTTATAGATAGTAAATAATTGCTGTCAATTGGATTTTATTTCCAATGTTTAAAAGTTCCAGTGTAAATGGTCCGATCCTTCACTTAATTCCTGTTTTATTTTGAAGTTGATCTCCAGAACCACCGTCTTTGTCATAATCAGGTGTTTCAGTTGCATTCTACTATCTCTAATCATTATTAGATTCGACCATATCATACTATAAATAATAAGTCCATTTGGGAACCAGGGCTGCTGTCTGGGCTTATGTACAGGATAAAGTTGCTGTCATTGGTACTTATGTTACCTCCAATGTATAATAGTGCCAATAAAAAAAAATCATCCGTGTCTCTCTTCACATGGTTAATGTACATTTGGGCGTGGCCTTTAATGTCACTGTTTAGGGTCACGTACATGAAAAAATTGCTGTCATCGGTGTTTCAGCATTCTACAATGTACAAGTAGTAATTGGTGATCCGCTAACGTTAGCGGATCACCTCTTGTTATTGTCAGAATCTTTCTTTCTTTAAT
>NW_022740265.1:0-682 GCF_011630105.1 Anneissia japonica
CATTTCAACAACATTTATTCGAACATATATAAACATGCATGGAAATAAAACAAATGAAAAAAAAAGGTCAAGGGACGACATAGAAACTCTTACGAGTCCGTCACTGTTGCCCCTCTTCAAGACAGCAAAAACAACCTTAAACATAAAAATGAACAGAAAATAAACACTCCTCCGTATAAATAAGATAAACATAATGTTTTCCGATGGCGTTAAGACACCAGGCAAGTTAAGATCCACCTGAATTAAAGGCTGGTTATAAACAAAATATTACAATTATCCCAAACTCCTGAGTATTTTGAAAATACACTGCAAATCATTTGCCTAACAATAGACTCTCGAGTTTCTGCTATGCTAACTCTAAAAGAGGTCTATAGGCCTACTATATCAATTATTAATAATCAATAAACTTGAAATTAATAATAATCATTATTATTATTTATTATTTTGCTTCACAGGACATTACTAATACATGTTAATGTACGTATATGCAGGCTATAAAACAAATTAATGATTACACTTCAAATACTAAAAAAATTCAAATGATGATACAAATTAACCTCCAATTGGTTGCAACTATCAAAACTCAATCTGGATGAATTATACATAAAAAAAATCTTGAATACTTGCATCACATCAGAGAATTAGTATTCATCATTTACATGTTGTCTATGCTTATCCTTGG
>NW_022740266.1:0-862 GCF_011630105.1 Anneissia japonica
TATTTCAATCATATATTGAAGAAAAAGGATGCAAAAACTGAGATTTACATTAAAGAACTTGTGGCTGAGTTGACTTGTGGCCGAGTTGACTTGTGGCCGAGTTGACTTGTGGCCGAGTTGGCTGTAGCCGAACTTTTTGTGGCCGAGTTGATTTGTGGCTGAGTTGACTTGTGGCCGAGTTGACTTGTGGCCGAGTTGACTTGTGGCCGAGTTGACTTGTGGCCGAGTTGACTGTGGCCGAGTTGACTTGTGGCCGAGTTGACCTGCACCCCTATTACCCTGCCAAAGAGCACTAGCAGCACTCTAGGTGAAGACGGCCAATGCTAGGCCTTACACAGGGTCTCACTGTAGGCGTATCCACTGCATCCATCACTTACCATAGAAAAAAAATCGTTTCTTATCATTTAGAAGTTATAATGAATAATATATTGAATTATTCATTCATTCTTTATCCAGCCAATGAAATAACATACAATACAATGAAAGGAAATTTAACAAAAACTAAGACATAACCTAAGTTGGCTAGGATTAACTATAGTGTGAAAAACACTCTGGCTCTCAGGCCTGTTAGTCCGGTATTATAATTATTATACTGTATAATTATTATAATTATAATTATTATAGATAGATACTCAGTTTTGTTTTGAGTAGGCCTATTTCATGTCTAGTATTCATCAGCAATTTAAAACGGAAAATTACATCAGCCACAGGCTCATCAGACATCACTTTAATTTAAATCAAATTGTTCTTCGCTTATAGTAAAAGATAAATGATGTGTCAGTAGTGGAGGTACGGTGCCCTATACTGTCTCGTTAATGAAAGCTGGCGAGCCTGTTTTTTTATATCTTGTTTTTCAAATCTG
>NW_022740267.1:0-558 GCF_011630105.1 Anneissia japonica
TAAAAAATACATAAAAATTGAATGAGTTTGAGTCATTCCATATGAATCCAACACACTTTTTTGCCCGACCCCCTTCAAATCGCCCAATATTTTGCATGTTGGGGGTTCTACCTGAGATAACTCCACAGTGAAATATTTGGCTCCGCGCCAGCATTTTCAAATAAGTTAGAGCAATTTGAAATTTTCATGAGATTTGGCTAAAAAAACTCACCTTCTGACAGACAACTGTTGATATCTCTTTCCAATGATATGCAACTTGATGATGTCCGGACTAGTGAGAATTATATAGGTCAAGTCAGGTGACCTTGACATTTGACCCGAAATATCACGAAAGTATACATCCCGATTTTTGGAAAATTCACACCTCAGTTAGGACACTTAGCCCACATGATGCCCCTAAAATTTCATTTTTGGCAAATGAAACATATTAGTTCTAGACTACATTTTGTGCCTAGGTATTGATAGTTTCACTGAGTTTCCAGGAAATCTGCTGATAGATTCTATGAAACTGGCACCATAGTATAGTGAAAATCAGGGGCCCCGTGACCATTTTGCTAG
>NW_022740268.1:0-1450 GCF_011630105.1 Anneissia japonica
GTCGGTTATCCAGGTAAGTATCTCACTCATAGACTACCAACATCACGATTGATTTGTGTATTTTCTCTTGTATAGACAAATCCAATTAGAAAAGGGCGCTCTCTGTTGACGCAACCTTCTTAGGGTCCCCCATGTGCATCTTTGAAATTTCACAATGACAGACAACTGATCTAATATCCTAGCTGTGACAAGTCTATGAAAAGGATGAAAAATTAGCATCATCCCATTTGTCCCCTTATGAAGTGAATACAATTTTGAGTTATGTTGTGCACAAAGTAACACAATAAAACATTGATACTGATGTTTGTGTGTATCACTTGTCTTTATTTTCATTTCTCAGTCAAGTGTCAAAGGTAAAAGGTGTAACAAATGCAGAAAAGGTTCATTTAGTCTCCAAGCAGCCATTCCCAGTGGCTGCGTTAGTTGTTGGTGTTCAGGAGTTACTTCACAGTGTAAGGCAGCAGACTATATCATGAAAAAGGTAAATAATTATTAATATCTATTTATTATGTGACATTTACAGGAGGAGATATTTAAGTAAACTTGTTGGATATAACATAAACTGTTTTGAATTACTAATTCTCAGTAAATTTGTTACATTTAAAAGGAGGTATTGCATTTTCCAAAAGATGAAGAACAATTACGAAATGTGGTAAGAACATATTATATACAATTAATTGAAAATTGAAAAAGGGAAAAATGTGGACTAATTCAATTAATTCATTCTAATTCATGAATGTAAAGAACATATTATTTAAGGTAAAGGTGTAGATGAAAGTAAAATATGGTCTCTGCGCTTGGACTAACTAATTTGTACAACTTTTTACCAAAGAGTTCCATTGTGTCAAGTTGCTACTAATAGGTGAAATGTCTAGGTTACAGCTGAAGCCAGACCAGAATGCTTGGGCATTTCCCCCCCCCCCCTACTCTTTTTGATTGATGTCCTTGTTTCTTGAAAGTGCACATAATTTATCATGTGTACATTAAAGCCAGACGCACACTGCAAGCTTTACACAGCGTGACACTGTCTGCTAATCGTCGGTGGCAGTCTGAACAGATCGTCATTAAACACGATTCATTGGGCAAACGTTGAGGCGTTTCGTTCTTCATAGAAGACGGTTGTTGGTAGTGGGTGCCTGGTTTAAGACTACAGTTTATAGTCCTTATCTGAGAAGACTACACAAAACATGAGCAACAAATGCCTTGGACTGCGGTTAATTAGTTAGGCTATGGTTTATGGCATCCCTATTAACCTCTCAACCACTCAAATTGCTCAATATAATCTTTAACACTAGCAAGACATGACTCGTAACTTCATATCATATCATTTATTTTGCTGGTAAAAACACTGCTCCCTGGTAATGCATCCTCACTTGAAAATAGTCCAACGTGACAGAGTGGTAGTAGCGGTGGTGGTGGTGGTGGATGTTGACCTCTGGGAGATTTTTTG
>NW_022740269.1:0-525 GCF_011630105.1 Anneissia japonica
CCGGCCCCCCCCCCCCCGTTTGGGAGGGAAAAAAAAGAAAGAAAAAAAGAGAGAAAAAGAAAAAATGATAGCCCAGAATGCCTCAAATGTTATGTTCGGGCGTCTAGAACACAAAAATTCCGCGGGGGCATGCCCCGGACCCCCTACGACAGTGTTGTCTCAATCGGCCCAACTTTCGGCCCCCCCCTTTTGTACATTTCTGGATCCGCCCCTGATATACTACAGTGTTTTTGTATATTAATAACAAAATTGGATTGAAACTGTGTCACGCTCTCTTGTAATTATTGTATGCGTACTTGTTCATAATAGGAAAATTAAGAATTTTATGGGACACGGATCAAGAGATGTTGGAAAGGTCGGGGTGAGGGATCGAGATAAGAGCCCCTAGGGGAAATTATTGTTTTTGATTTTGCTTTTTAATTATGTACTGTAATGTACAGGACAATGATTTAAAATCAGAATCACTGCAGCAGGCAGGTCATCTCCAACATTCTACACATCATACATACAGTAGATACATTGCCA
>NW_022740270.1:0-645 GCF_011630105.1 Anneissia japonica
TCGTCTTCCAACTTTCAGTATGTTATAGCTGAGACAATTCTCCTTCATATATTTGACTTCTTTTTGGATTTTGTTGACGTCATCATGGTCAAAAAAATTGTTTTTTTCTGACCCCCACATTTTTCTTTCCTCAAAACGTTGATGAGCCCATATCATGTTAACCATTCGTCATTTCTGAATCATATTAAGTGAGCTTTTGATGTTGTCATCATGGTCAAAAAGAATGCTTTTTTTGGAGCCTTCTCATCCTGTCTCTTATACACATCTAGATGTGTATAAGAGACAGCGTCAACATTTATATATGCTTAAAACCATGCATGTTTTTAATCAGTTATAGCTCCATAGGATGAAAGGTGACCCCCAAATTTTATTACATATTCTGAAAGCACATGAGTTGTAGATACGATTTTATAGATCATAATGGCTGATCGGACATTATGACGTCATTTTATTGCCATTTGAATTAAGAAAAAAATTAATTTTATTTATGACGTTATTACTTTTTATACTCGTTTGAACGTACTCGCTTATCTTGATTGATTGTCTCCCACCTGCGAGTATGTTATAGCTAAATCAATTTTCTTTCGGACGTGTCCATTTATTTTTTATTTTGGTGACGTCATCATGGTAAAAAAGAAGGCTTTT
>NW_022740271.1:0-512 GCF_011630105.1 Anneissia japonica
TCTGAAATTTTTGTTCTGTGATAAGTTTAAATGAGGTGTTTTGTGCAAGTTTAAATAACGTAGTCAGGCTGCACATCACAAATTCAGCACACTACTGTACAGGTACACAAACAGTTATTCAAGCTGTGTATAATAATTACTTTGTTAAATATATTAATGAAAGTAGGTTTATCAAATCCAATTAAAATAAAAGAAAATAAAGTAAAAAAAAAAAATAACAAACATTATGCTTAAATTATAACGGTCATTAGCATAAATATTATATCATGGAATTATGAAATCTAATTTTACGTGTACATCATCTAATCCTTACCATTGACCAACTTGTGACAAGTGATGAAATGGAATCCCAATCACATTATACAGTATATCTGTATACTACTATTCGCTTTAATAAAGTATTCACTTATTATTATTGTTTCCACAACAAAACTCACCAAGTGTTTGCACAAGACCATCTTCAAGAACCGATCAAAATTATTATAATGCCTCCATAGAAAGTACTGGTACAT
>NW_022740271.1:563-841 GCF_011630105.1 Anneissia japonica
CTGATAATGGATATTGAATTTTAAGTTTTCGTGTCCATCTTCGCCAATACTTACAGTAGCTCCATTAATAACGGCCTATGGATGCCATGTTTTTTTTTTGGTTTTTTTTTTTACTCCTGACAAAAAAACAACATAAAGAAGAAATAAAGAAAATGTTTACTGTAACTTTACAATTAAGATCGACAATATACAGTAGGCTGCACAAAGATGTAGATACTGATATTAAATAAGGAAGTGGATATATTTACGTCATCGTAATCAAAACAGTAAACGATATA
>NW_022740272.1:0-590 GCF_011630105.1 Anneissia japonica
AATAACCTATAAATACCATAATATTAATATTATTAATTGAAAGTTAGTTTATTAATAATAGTATTTATTTTATTTGCTTTTAATTAAGTAGCCTCTGTTGTTACTTAGTATAGTAGAAAGACAACAACACATAAATAAAAAAGTATTATAAACCGATTGACGAACTTACAATGATAATTAAGCCTAGTCATTTTAAATTTAGCATGTTCGCAACTCCATTGGCGCTCCATATATTTGTTGAAAACAAACCGCGACCGAAATGAAGCGTGACCGAAACGAAGCGCGGGTGCGCGACCGAAATGATCTGTATTTAACACCACTGCTTTGCACATGGATGCCTTGGCTAGCTAGGGTACAAGAGTCGCATTGTTAGCATTGTATAATACTTAAACAAGGTACGTCTGCAACTGAATTATTCTTAGTTATTTTTTTGTCTTATTTTTATTTATTTCTTTCGAAAGGGTACTTTTTATCACATATAATTGCACTGCCTACTTAGTTTTAGGCCTGGGCATACTCTTTTATTATGCCTCATCGACTCCCCGCTCCCCACCCCACATACAGTACAGACGTTTGCAACAGAACGTGAT
>NW_022740273.1:0-1088 GCF_011630105.1 Anneissia japonica
GAGAAAGAATGGTTTAAATATCTGTTCATTTTGTATATTTTTTTAAATAAAATGAAAACAAAAAAATATCAAATTTTGACAAAAATTTGTGTTTTTACCCCAAAAACGTACCTAAAAGAAGAAGACACAACAACAAGTTTGTATCAATGGATAGACAATTTTATAAACATTCATGTGATGTGCAACATAATTGTATTACATGCCTTATATTCCCGATTATTATTTCATAGTAAAATTGACCGTAAATGACCTTTATTGACCTCTGACCCGTCATTCTAGCAGATATGTCTCGTCAGAGTGAAAGTTTCAAGACCTCAATGGGATGACCTTTCATACCCGCTAAACATGTGATCATTTTCTGCAAATAAATGGCCCCTGATTGGCCTTCCGGATTAATTAGGCGATTCGTGCTTTTTACATGAAAGGATCATTATTCAGCTAGTACAGCATATTGTCAAGAAGGTTTTAGGCACGAATGTCGATAATGATAATGACGTATTCGTACTCGTTATCGTAAGGTTTTTGAAATCTCCCTATTGATTGAAATGACGGCGATACCTCTTATTAAAATATATTTCTATAAAGGAAAATAACGTATTAGTGATGATAAAAAATAAGATTAAATAAGATAAACTCTTTTTTTCTCTTTTGTGGCAAAACATTTATTTATCAATATCCACATTTATTTATCAATATCATCATAAATCATAATTGAATTTATAAATTTGCAATTTATATAGGTCCTAAAGAATTGGTTTTGCACATTGCTTTAATTGTGGGGGAGCCTTTCATCTTAAAATAGTCCTACCTAAGAATCAACACTTTTTAGAAATGTGTATATATATATATATATATATATATTAATTATTCAATATTACTTTTATTCATCAAAAATATACATCAAAACGCATTAAAATTCATATGAAATTGAGTGAATAAAAGGAAACGAAAAACCACAGACTTGTCGAATTAAAAGAACACGCAGGGGTGCCACAAGACAAAAACATCAAATTCGGACATCAAAAACAAAGTAACACGAGGAAAAAAAAAGAACAATAAGACAGTTCAGCGTCGAGGACCAGACGTTC
>NW_022740274.1:0-864 GCF_011630105.1 Anneissia japonica
GCTAGCATTCGGGGAGAACAGTCAGCGTCCTATGGAAGCTTGCTTTTGATGACGACCTTGTTTTTAGGCCTATTATAGTATTTAATGCTGACGAAACAAAACAGTTATCCACGCCTCTTCTTAAGAAAACTATTTAGGCTAAAGAAAGGGTTTTCATCGTCTTATTGATCGACTAGGCCCCTAGTCAAAAATTGAGTATTTTTGAACTAAGTAGGATACTGCCTTGGTCCATGCCAACAAGAGCACGAACCCATGCTGGAATATATTACGGGATTTAATACATTACAACACTGGACAAGTCACATAATGAGGTAGGCTAAGTAAAATTTCATTTTGTTCTCAATAAACTTGAGATCAACAGAAAATTAAAAAAAACCCTAGATCTTAGGGCCTAGGCCTAGGGCCTACCTACCTTTGTTTTTTGAGGTCTGCTGCTGCTGCTAGCCCCGGGCTTTCCTAGGCTTAGATATGTCGTGGGGGTAGATGAGGATGGCCTGACATTCACTTCAGTCGCAGTTTTATGGTTAAATATTGTTGGAACAGCATCCTCATTTAGCTTATTTCGTCGTTGTTTTAATCCTAAAATTTCTGATCTGACATCTCGACTGAATGAACTCTGATCAAAATGAGAGCAGCAAATTCTGGAACCTTTTCTGACAGCTTTTGGATTTAACTTCATTGCATTTAACCATTTTAACCGTTTCTGGTTTGCCAAAGGTAGCCTATGATAACTTACATTAGGCCTAGGCCTAGTATTTTGATTTTTACATCCAGGCACAATACAAAAATTTGGCATTGGGATTTTTTTTTCAAGGAGCCTACCTTTTTAGGGCCTAAGCTAGGCCTTGGCGAGATGATATTATT
>NW_022740275.1:0-751 GCF_011630105.1 Anneissia japonica
AGTTACAAGTAAACTTACACGCGCACACTAGCGCGTGCATGTTAAAAGTTGAGTAGAAAACGAACATACACTGTAATGTTAAAACTAACTGAAAAAAAGCAAGCAAAGTAAATCGATATAAAGTACAAAACCTAATACATCTGATTGTACTTACTCTTTCCCAAGCATGGCTTTGACACAAGATGATTTTCCGGAACCCTCGTTACCTAGGAACATCAATCTTGAATTAACAACTGTTATTTCACCAGTTTTAAGTGCATCTTTGAATGCTTTGACGGCTTCGGGACCCCTGGCTAAAATCTCTGACGGAATTGATAATTCTAATTAATATAAAAATAAAAATCAAATATTTAGTATGTTGTCCTTCTATACTGATACTTTTTATTTAATTCACTTTATAAATTACATTTTAATTAATTACGATTAACATTTCTTACAATTCTCAATCAAAATGCAACTGAATTGAAATAATATAGTAGCGTATAATTATATTAGAAAGTAAATGTAATGAGTAATATGTCTGTTAAATGTGGTTTAAACAGGTCATTATCGTACCTTTAAGTAGTTCTTTCAACTCCTCCTTTTTCTTGGTTTTCGTGGTTTCTTCGTATTTATTACATTCGTTATCATCATACTCATCAAGAGGCGTCATTCCCCACTGCAATAGCAGACACGAGCACGCGATGATTCGTTTCATTGCATGGATGACGGTTGCAAATTAAATCAACAAAAAACAGTGGTACCGTATATT
>NW_022740276.1:0-850 GCF_011630105.1 Anneissia japonica
ATGGACACTTCAAAACATTTATGTTAAAATAGTATATAAAAAATAATAAAATAGGAGAAATAAGTAATTTTGCCCTGAAGACAATTAATCGTTTGGCATTGTCTGATAGTTTAACATTCTCTGACTTTGCAAATGTATGTTATGTTGTGTATGTTTGTTGTTTTATTTTTTTTTTGGCTATTGGAAACAGTGAAACAGTAATTTATTTTTGCATTACAGATAGTCTTTTGCACAGTAAAATGTATGATCAATGGCTGACATACTGTGCCAAATGCTTACCATATTTGTATTTATGCTAACTAACAGAACAATAGAAATCGTTGTAACAATGCTCATGAATATTTATTTACTGTTTGCCTACATACCGTACTCAACTAAGAACATAAAAGTTACTACAATAATCGGTAAATGGTGTATAACAAGAAAGTATAATACATACTCCAAGTATTGAAATACACGCCATCGTGTATAACAAAACACCAATCTATAAGTATCAGTGATTTAATAGTTATGTTTACTATATTATTAACTGAACTCCATTTTACAATCATTATTAACAAGGGGGTGATGTTTCGTTATAGAAATACCGATGTTTCATTCGGTACAAAAATGATCAAAGGAAAAAAACAATATGTCAAATACTCACCATATTTGTATACTACCCTGATCATGAATCGAACAATAGGAACTAATGAAACAACCCTCATGAATAATAACAATACCCCTAAAGGCCTGCATACCGGCACTCAACCTTATGCAGTGACGGTGTGCATTGCTGATGGTTATTGGAACAATGTTCGATCTCTTGCCTGTAATAGTAGTGCAATTACAGACAATGTTGCAACTTTAA
>NW_022740277.1:0-849 GCF_011630105.1 Anneissia japonica
GGTTTGCATGTATGCTCAAAGTAAAATAAAAGGCAAAAACAATGAAAAAACGGTGTACAATCATTGAAAGGTGACTTGTGGAACACAAATTTATTAAGCTATAACAAAATCAAACGGATCCCATAGTAACGTCAAACATCTCATCCGAGTTTTTCTTGGGCCATGTTGAATTGTTACCAAACAATACTGATTTTCTATGGAGCGCACAGAAAGGTTCAAACACATCCCATACAAATCAAGCAGCACATTCATCTCCTTTGACATCGTGGACCCATCCATCACAAAGCAATTGTTAACAGATGCGATCCAGTACGCACGAAAGCACACCAGCATCTCTGAACACGAAGCAGATATCATCATGCACTCACGAAAATCAGTATAATACTTTCATTGCAACTGACTGGAAGTTGCCAACCTGAAACTTCTCCCTTTCAGTGTTTCGAGGATCGGATGTTGACCTTGCAATCTGTGGGGGTGTTCTGTACGAGGCTGATAAGATCAGTGTAAAACTTGCCCTTAGCGTCAGCTTGAACGGTCTGGGCATAAATGCCGACGAAAGTAACATGATGCTTGCTTTTGAAGTGAGGCACGTGGAAATGATGCGATCGGAGTGACCAGTTGTTGTATTTGATTTTTAGGCAATTGAGTTTCTCATCCTAAAAGCACTCACAAGGCATTTTAGTTGTCTTTAACTTGTCTGTGACCAGTTGAGAGTGCAGCCAGCTCTAAGTTCTTAAATGATGCCTTCTTCCTTCGCTAAGAACGACAATGTAAATATGAAAATGTGATCCAGTTCATGTACAAAAAAAAAAAAAAAAAAAAAAAAAATACAGTTATGTTCTGGACGTA
>NW_022740278.1:0-627 GCF_011630105.1 Anneissia japonica
ATGATTAGGGCATCTCTAGATGGCTGGAAATTACACTCTCGCACTTCAATTTGAATATATTTTTCTTTTTTTTTCCTTAAACAAATGAAGGTGGGGGGTGGGGGCCTTCAATCCACCTCTGCTCAGAACATTCTTTATCCAGAATAGTCATAATCACGAAAAATGGACATGAAAAACCAGATCACATCCTAAAAACAAACAGCAGTCACTAAGACATACATCAGGAGCCGACTCGATGGCGTTTAATGTCATACCCAGGGAAGGGCACAGATCTGTTTTGAAAGGTGGAGGGGGGGGGGCATTTTGTGAGTTGACACCCACCTCAGCCCCACAATGGTTGGAGCTGAGGTGAGAAAATTTGAGGAAATAGTACCTAGATGGCTAGAAATGACACTTTTAGTAAAATTCATCATTATCACATCACCATTAGTCAAAATGAAGTGCCAAAAAAAATTCTCATGATCTTTCATCAGGGATTTTTGACAACCATAGAGATCTTATTAATGTGTTGTGTATACCATAGAAAACAAAGCTTAAAAACATTGTCTTTGAGTATGTACTGTACATAGGCCTACTTCAAAAACGTGATTTCACAACCACCTCAGCCCCACCATGGCTGGGGCTGAG
>NW_022740279.1:0-562 GCF_011630105.1 Anneissia japonica
TATCACGTCTCCTTCGAAGACTGTAAATACTTCCCTGACCATGCCGTCTTGCGTCGCGTGCTCGAACGTCGTGTGCCTGATCCTGAAGAGTGGCGACGGAGGGAAGCTTCGGTCGGACGGCACGCTCGTCGTCGTCGTGCGGAACGCCGATCCGCCTGCGAAGTTGCCGTCCTCGTCGTAGCACCTGACGTACGCGTAATCTCCGACGTCCTTCAACGTGCATTTTCCTTCCGAACACAAGACCGAAGCGAGCATCGAAAAATCGTCCGTGGCGTGCATGCTGCACGTCGTCGATCCAGGTAGAACCGCGAGCACGGCGATCACCTTTCCTTCCGACACAGTCAGCTTCGAAACCGCCCCGGTGCCCATGAATTCGACATCGTCGACTGCCAGGTCGGGCGTGAAAGCACACAACATCGCCAGAAATGTCGCCTACGCGATCGCAACGAAGGACAGAGGAAAGTATAGCGACACCATCTGAGTACGTATGTGCGAATTTTTTTTTCTATATAAATACCGTTAATGAGAACCGATAATTATTCACTCCAACGATGTCGATCGA
>NW_022740279.1:601-859 GCF_011630105.1 Anneissia japonica
ATCGTCAAACTTCTCGACAAGTTGTCGCTGGAATACTTGCCGACGGAATACCTGGATTGGGTGATGCACACTTGCGAAATGTGGCCGGAATCGAGAACCATCGAGTACACTGACGAGGAGGCGATGGACCCTTCGAATTTCCCAGGATAGGACAAGTTGGAATGCGGGGTCGGTTCCGTCACCAGCTTCGACACGTTCATGGAGAAGTTCAGACGGACGCCGGTTTTCGCAAAGGTCGTCTATTCCGTGCTCGAGTCG
>NW_022740280.1:0-2617 GCF_011630105.1 Anneissia japonica
TATCAAATTAGTAAGCTCACGACAAGTTTTTCACACACAATCACATATTCATTCATTGTACTGCCATGTAAACATTGTACATAGAGTACTACAGTGTTACGTCACAACACCACGTGATACTACTTGCTTTCATTATAAAAAATCTTCAACCGGACATCATTCTTTACTGACAAACCATTGATCCCAATTTCTAACGTAATTATTAAGATGTTGTATCTTACTTTTTCTTTGTAAATTTTAATTGATGATACAATGCGAGGTTTTGTATTTTTAGTACATTTTGATGGTAAAATATTAGATTTTAAAATACCTATTCCAGACAGCCTATATAAATCATTCAGGCGTAATGAACAGTAACTAACGTCCGTTGACGACTGTGGTACTCTATACCATTGTAACAGCACTGCTGGCTAGCGTTCACTACAGCAGCAACAATCCGCATGCACAGCTAAATGTTATACGTGCACAGATATACTTAGCCTAAATTAACGCATTAAAAAAAATCCTTCGGCCCTCAGGATTTGTTTACTTGTATTAATCTTACCTTCGTATAATAAATTTCCACTAGTGTATTATACGCAGGGGCGGATCCACCCCGGTAAGAAAGAGGGGGGCGTGAATGTCCGACCTAAGAGAGAGTCTCAGGAAAGAGCCCCTGGTAGAGGTGCAAGGGAAGATTCTCCCTTAAACCTCTAGCACCTTCATTAATTTGAGTTGATATTTGATTGATTTTTAATATTCAACATGGTAATTTTCTGATAAGCTTTACAAAACAATTTTTTCCCAAAAAAATAGAGGGGCGTACGCCCCTTACGCCTCTCTAAATCCGCCACTGATAAGCAACTATTCTAATTGCTTATTTATGTAATTTCCTATATTACTTGCACTGACTTCTATTTTGGCTGATATCAATTTAAGGACAATTATAGTAAGGTTTGCTACATTTACACAACGACACGATAAGAATGCGCTCAGTGTTGAAGAATATAAACGACACAAAGATATGTCGTCATATCGTGTCTAGTGTAAAAAAAAAAAATACTCACTCTAAACCAGTTAGGCCAAAAAAAAACAAAAAATACTTGTTTAGCGTCACCGTCTGACCCTGATTTTCTAGCCGGTTAAAAAGTGATGAAAAAAAATGCCGATAATAGACGAAAATCAATTGTTTTTTCATCTTCAGCACAGGGAACAAGATGTGAAGTGTGCCACAAACATTACAAGTCTGTTTTTTATGCACATACATTGCGTAGTGATTGGCTTACTACCTTAGACCCCGTTCCGCAACCTTTTTAACCCATGACCCAAATTATATGTCAAGCACTCAGACGCAAACCATCAAACTTAACCCGAAGTCAATTAAGCATCTGTCGTTTTATACGTGCTAGGGATAGCGGGAAGAACCACCCACTTGATTTTTTTTTTGTGAATGGATTTAAAGATATTATTACCCACAAAATCACTATGTAAAACCCATAAAAATGAAAATATAACTTTGAATTACTCATTTCACAAAATCACATAAGTTATCAAATTTTTCAATAAGTTAAAGATTTAAAAAAATTAATGATCTACAGACATTTTATTATAGATTCTTAGTGCTGCCAGAATTGATGGGTTATGCGAAGACATAGACACATTAAATTTAAAAATGTTTTCTCATTATAATTTGCAGCTGAAAGCCAAACACATTGAAATGAACAAAAATTAACACTTAAAAGTTGTCATACAAATGTTTGATAGTACTGTATATTTTTAACATGTGATAAAGCACGCATAACACAAGTGAAGTGTAGTAGTACTTGTCACACTTAAATTGCACTTTCGTTTAAACTGTAATTTAATTTCATTTGTCTTCGTTTGTGTTAAGTAAAGTTTTCACGATCTGAAGAGATTATGCGACCCATCAATTTTTTTTCGCGAACCAAACATCGGGTTGCGGAACAGTGCCTTAGACAATCCTTTGACCTTGCAATAGGCTAAAGCTACCTGCAGAAAAAAAATTTGCTTCCCTCACATGAGCTTGTTGACAGAAGTCACGGGCGATTGGATCGGTAGTATAGTTTTTATTTGGTTCTTTTTAGATAATAAACAATATTTTAAATATGGTTATAATAATGTACTATGAAGACAAATAATAGGTTACAACCTACTACGCTTCAATTGGCAAATGTTTTAGGCCTAGCATAAGTACTACTAGACCCCCTAGTATGGTTGGCCTAGGCCTAGCCTAGCAGCAGTTAGCCTATGGAACCCCAATACCTCTTAAAATAAATACTGTACAAACAAATCTTCTATGTAAAATTTTGTGTCTGTTATGGCCTTTGTCAAAGATGGCTTGGCACTAATGCAGTTTTTGAAATCTCCAAGGCCTAAGAAGCCTACACAGTAGGTCCTAGCCTAGCTAGGCCTACCGCCTACTAGGCCAGCAAAATAAAAAAAATTTTTTTTTAATGATTTACCTGTGGGAACTGACCCTCACTCACTCCATCTCTGTACATGATTATTCTACACGGTTTGAACTGCGTTGACCTGTAAAACTGAACAAGTAAGTCTCGTACCATTCCACTTAAATCATTAATGATCTCCTGACGATGTTGCTGTACACGAACTGTTG
>NW_022740281.1:0-987 GCF_011630105.1 Anneissia japonica
TAATCTTTGACGACATACAAAGGCTCATAAATGTACACCATTTCAAAAGAGAAATTTCACTTCTAGAAAACATGATGAAGTTTCTCAGCAACATTGAGCATAAAAATCAGCAAAAAGGAAAACTAATATCCAAAATCCGTTAAAAAAGTTGTCAAACAACAAAATCCGCTACTGTATATTAACATGAGTAAATTACAAGTGTCCTATTTCTCACCAAGTGGATTTATGAATAGCACTCTCCTATGGTGTTTTTGGTAGGATGTGGGTGTAATTTCTTCTTTGCAAAAAATGGGACAAGTGACCTCCCCCCCCCCCCACTAAATCCACCACTGGAAATAGGCCTAGGCCCTAGGTTTGGATAGGCCTACTTTGTTTCATGTCAATTAGAGACAACAGGATTATACAATTTCATACAGTATATCTTTTAACTTACAAAATATGATTAAACCAGGTACTGTACTTGAAAACAACAAGGAAGCAAAACTTACACGTCAAAAGTGTCAAATGTTGTCTACACAAAAACTGTACTTTATTAAAAGAGTAAGTCTACTGAAGGGGTGTCGTCAATGGAGATGTGCACACATATCAGTGTACTGTGGTCACTGTGCATGGGGTTGTCTGACAGCACATACCTGCTGACCTCGATAGAGAGTGATTGATTGCACAAAGATTTCCATGCTGGTGCATCTGCGCTTAAACTGTCTTTGTAGCTATGCATTGCGCGATGTGACATAGAATCAACCTTTCTATGGAATTGTACATCCATTCAATTAATACCTCAAAAAACAAAAAAATTTTTTGGGAGTCTTGGGACCCCTGCTGGAGGCAGGAGTACGAATCTTAAAAAAAAAAAAGGAAAAAAGGGTTCAGAGAAAAACAATACAAAATTAATGATGATGATGACACCATTGAGTGATACTCCACCCAGAGTCTATCAATTATACTATCAAGATTAAGGTCAAGATGATGATGATGATCAGGGACGGA
>NW_022740282.1:0-501 GCF_011630105.1 Anneissia japonica
AAAATTTCAGAAGATAACTGCACAGGACTCAAATTTTTATTTTCTAAGAAATCTTTATTTAACACGTGACTCTATATGTTTATGAACGATTCTATGTCATGTACAACAAATATCTCAGAATGTATTATTTTGACAATAAAGTTGACTTGTATCTTGTATCTTGTAAGTAGCAGCACACGCATTTGGATTTGCACTGCGCCACTTTCGTTTTGCACTGCGCCACTTTCGTTTTGCACTGCGATTGTTGTTTGTCCTTTTCGCGATATCACGCCAAAAGGACAAACTACAATCGCAGTGCAAAAGTCAAGTGGCACAGTGCAAAACTAAAGTGGCTCAGTGCAAAATTCAAGTAGCAGCACACGCATTTGGATTTGCACTGCGCCACTTTAGTTTTGCACTGTGCCACTTTAGTTTTGCACTGCCACTTGACTTTTGCACTGCGCCACTTGTAATTTGTCCTTTTGGCGTTCCATAAAACACAACAGTGACTTTTTAATCACT
>NW_022740283.1:0-876 GCF_011630105.1 Anneissia japonica
TTAAATAAACAGTTTCATACCCAATAAACAACCATAAACCACCTCAAGTGGTATACACTACTACTGTTGGTTGATTTCTTGTGCTGCTTAATTGTCAATAATAAAATTTAAAAAAATTAACTTGTTTACACTTTGTTATTTGTGATTTGTTTGTTCTCTACCTGTTGTTTTGACACTGCGCCTTGAGCACCAATTTTTGGTGGTGATGTTTGCGCTTTAAAAATCGTTATTATTTTTATATTATTATTATGACAATTATTGAAAGAAAGAAACAAAAACATTATTCGGCAAATCCGCTTAACGTCCTCACATGCGCGTATGAATTTTAGTTATGTTACTACGTTCTACGCCCTACCGTCGCCGTGCAATTTAAAGCTCCCTAACATCATCATCTGACACATCGTTTGATGACAACAAAATTTTTCTTACTTTCTTTTATTTTTTGCTTTGTTCATATACAAAATAAATTAAAATCTACAAAAAGGAAATCGCCTGTTTGCCCCCCCCCCATGTATGTATGTATGTATGTATATATATGTAGTAGGGTGTATTTTTGTCTATTTTTAGTTAATCTTAAGTACCTTTAAATTTATTCTATATTATTTATTTATATTAATCCACTATCCCGTATCCAAAGAGGCTATACGATGCAATACTGTTTTAGCCTGTAGGTTAATGACCCATTGAACATTCCATTTCCTATAGTCAAATAGATACCACCAGCTAACCCTCTCCCGAGAGTTGGGTGGTATGCTGTCGACATACCCAAGGAAGTAAAGGAAACGTCTTGTGAACATCAAATGATTTATTACCGCGCCAGTGTTGACACACTGTGATTTGATTAGGCGCCCTCTATGGGCGGTCTCTCGATACTCC
>NW_022740284.1:0-3073 GCF_011630105.1 Anneissia japonica
AATAAGAAGCGATTTGGTTGGCCGTGCGGTTAAATCAGGGGCGCCGTAACCTTTAGCTGTAGTATCAGCGCTGGTTCAACCGGCTCACTTGCCGGGTCCGACGTTGGGGAGGGGTAAAATGTCCCTGATGTATCATGTTAATTTTATATATACTTAGTAGTTCGAGGAACTAAAAAATAATCACTTATAAATACCTTCAATGACACAATAATTATAATTATATTTGTCAACGGATTGGTCAACACATGGGTGGGTGGATGCGCAAGGTCATTGTTATTCTGAAGAACACCTCTCGGTGGACTTATCATTGATACTGATGTAGGCCTACTGGTCCTGTCATACTAAAGAATAGTGAGTCGCTATTAGTGAGTCGCTAAAATGTCAGGAGACGGGATGTTTGCTTATGGAAAGAAATGCCTCTGTTGCTGCCGGGGGTGGTGGGGAATAGAATTTTCAGGCTTGCCAATTACTCTTCCTTTTCCAATAAATGTGGTATATCACGCTCTGTAAAATTAAGGAAAAGGTGTAGGGCACTGAGACATACAGTACTTTCTTTAAGATATTTGCACAAATTATTGATGCTATAGTAACAGAAGTGATGTGATATCGCTACTGCAGAGGTATACATATGTAAAGGACATAAAACGCTTCTTCAGAGGTCCCCCACAACACCCAATGAATAAAAATTTAAATAGAATATTTACAAATTATTGGTTTCAGAAATCCATTATACTGTTTAGCTCTCAAAACTCTATTGTTGTAACTTTTGTGCACAAACCCCCAATGCTGGACCCTCAAATTTCTAAAGGTTCACTTTTTAAAACCCATTTTCACTATCGTTCCTAATTATTGCCAAATGCTGTAGTATGCATTTCATTTGCCATCTCTGCTAACTGTTAATATTTAATAACTGTGGTACGAATTTGTTATTTTGCGGATTTATCCATATTAACAATGTTACTTCTAGGCATACAGATGTACAGGTGTCAGGACATGAAGCGTTACTTCTTCAGGTCCCCAAGAACCCCAAAATTAATGAAAATTTAAATAGCATAATTACTAAATTATGGGTTTGAGAAATCCACTATAGTCCCAAAGCTTTGCCACCAAACTACCACCAAGGGCACTGCATCTGGGGTCATGGGTGGCATGCAGACTAAAGACCATGTTGCTAGCAAAATGCATCCCCACCCCCATCGAAACTGTCACGGGAAGAAATGTGCATCCTTATAAGCCTTGATAGATTATGGGTGAGACCAGTGAGGTTCAAAATCGGGCGATCATTATCTATGGCTTTATGAGCGTCTAACTACTATAGAAAAACGAAGCCCAAACCTCTATTTTTACCAAAAATTAACTGTATTTAGCCCAGGTGAAATTTTTGATTGATTGAAAATTTTTTTTTTTAAATCTGTCATATTCTGACACTGTTACTGATCAGCAAGGTATAATATACAACATACATGGCATATCAGGATATAGTTTAAATCTCAACAAAACTCTATATTTTGTTTACCAAAAATAAGTTTTTTAACCAAAGAAATTGCCAAAATTGGGATTTTTAAAAACCTTTACGTAAGATTCTGATATGTTATCGACTAGTAAGATAATGTATTGGTTAAAATGAATTTTTTACATAGCAAGAACTGCGATTATAGTTTTATATGTAGGCAAATCTCAATTTTTTACCAATGCTTTTATAAGATTCTGATATATTATTGACCATCAAGGTATAATGCTGTATTGGTTAAAATGTATTTTTACATACAGAGCATATCAGTATAAATGTCAAAAAATCTATTTTGTACCAAAAAACGTCGTTTAAACTAAAAAATAGGAACAATTGGGATTCTTTAAGATTGTTATGTCAGGTTCTGACACATTATTGATCAGTGAGGTATGATATCGGTTAAAATATATTTTTACATGCAGAGCATATCAGTTATAATTTAAATGTCAACAAATCTTTATTTTGTAACAAAAAAAAAATCATATTTTTAGCCTAAGAATGACAAAAAATTGGGGGTTTTTTAAGACCCTTATGTCAGGATTCTGACATGTTATCGACCAGTGAGGTATACTTTGGATTAGAATATATTTTTACATGCAAAAAATATCAGGTATAGTTTAAATGTCAAAAAAATCTATATTTTTTCCAAAAAATAATGTTTTTAGCCCAAAAAAAGTGTCAAAAAATTGAGTTTTTTTTATTTCAGAGATTTTCTTGAAAAGCATGTTGATAAAACTATTTCATTCTTATATTCTTATTGTGAAAAAAGAATGACCATAGATTCTAAGCATGTGGTCATAAATACTAAAATATTAAAAACCATTTTTCCCAAAAAATTCAATTTTTTACCCCTCAATTTTTTTTTGGCTCCAGAGATTTTTCGAAATGGTATGCCCATACTAATATCTGTACCAAATTTGGCACTTTTTTCATCCAGGTAATCCAATTATTAGCCTATATGCACACGGTTAAAATCTAGATTAATACAAAAGCGACTTTTCGTTCAAAAAATCTTTTATTTTCTTTATATTTTTTCATCTTTATTTGCTTATTTCTGACTAAATAATGATCATATTGATTCTAAACCTATTTGTACAGGTAGGGCTTGCACTATAGCAGTCAAAAGTACCAAAATATTGAAAACTGTATTTTTGCCCAAAAACGCGATTTTTTACCCCAAAAATAAGATTTTATTTTTGGCTCCAGAGATTTTCTTGAAAAGCATGTTGATAAAAGTATCTCCACCAAAATTTAAAGTTTTGTCATCCGTGTCACGATATATAATTCAGGGGACTAGGTTTTCTGGTTTTTACATCTTTTGAAAACCTTTTGTTTTCAGATAGGCCTGGTGATGTAAATTTAACTTTACTTCAATATTAGTGTACCTAGCCTCTAGGCCCTATTCCATACAATTATAATACGATCGCTAATGAACCCTCTTGAATACGTTAAATGATTGATAAATCAAAGAAATATCTCATTACTGGTTTACCGCACTTGACATCTCAATATGGAATTAGTGCTAATAGTCATCAGTGTAAATCCCCCCCCCCCCACACCCAC
>NW_022740284.1:3081-4063 GCF_011630105.1 Anneissia japonica
AGAATTTCAAGCAAGGTCGTCGGGAAAAATCAAATCCCGAGCGCTGAATGTACAATTAGGCTGTCCAATTTTAGAGATTAAAAACTGTTTAGTGCGAGCAGTGTCACCATATGTGCGAGATGTTGTTGTATACTATTTCGATCGTATGGGTTGCAGTTGTGGCTCCAGCTCTTAGCAGACGGGGTTAGTAATGGTAATGGTTGGAGACATATATAGCGCATAATACATGGTCTCTATGCGCTCGGGACTAGATGTTGCACTTTACAATAACTTTCTCCTCCCCTAAGGATCACTTCATGTCTTCAGCAGCCAGTAAACCGGCGCACTTTCATCTGTCCACGACAGGGGCCGAATGAATCAGTACACCGGGGTAACCCCCTACTCATCTCGAAAGATGTACTGGGTTCTTTAAAGTCCACATGAGCATTTGTGTACACTGGGCCTACGGTTTATAGTCCTTATCCGAGAAGACTTCCACCACAAGAACTATAGGAGCGAGCCGGCCGCGAACCCGTGCCGATATTGTTGGCTATGATCACGGTGCCCCTGCTTTAACCGCTCGGCCATTTGGCTCGCTCAAAATAGGGGGACTGCACTGACATGAGGGACGCTTACCTTGCATGGTTTTCTATCAAATGCCTTTTAAGTAAAGAATCCCATAATTACCGCAACATTATTTTTTATAAAACAAATTCCAGGTGTGGGGAGTCTGAGTTGGACCTCTTGTCGGGGACCTTGGCCCCCCCCCCCCCCCGTCGGGGAATTCTTGGCCCCTGCAACGGACTACCACTACGCAAAAGACGGCGACCCGACGATGGCGGGTGGACGCTTACCTCTTCGAAGAAGCAACCGGAAGAAAAAGAACAGTGAATGAGACGAAATAAAAGAATTTGAAAAAAAAAATTTAATTTGTGTCAATTTTCTCTTATTTTATTTTAGTCAAAAATACATCACAAACACTACAACCTTGTCAGCTGACAAG
>NW_022740284.1:4175-11605 GCF_011630105.1 Anneissia japonica
AATTCTTGGCGCCGCCTCTGCTTTGATTCACATTTATAGATCAAGATGAATTATGAATTTGTAAAGATAACAGAATTCCTGTTTTTCTGATTTTAAACTAAACAAATTTAAATACAATACTTTTAAAATCTGCAACATAGGCCATGATGGAATGAACAACCACTGTATAATAGTATGGTAACTAACACACACACACAGCCACACCCACCCCCTCCCCCATATACACACACCCACACACACATACACACTAGCGCTCTAAGCCTAGGCCGGATGACAGAAAGCCCTGTCCTTCTAGGGCTAGGCCTAGAGGCCTAAAAAATTGCTAGCCTACCTAGCCTATAGGCCTATGCTTTATTAAAAGGGTGAAAATTCACCAAGTATGAAGGGCAATTTCTCTAAATTCAGCCTTTAGGAACTTTTTTTCATTTTGAAATAAAGTAAAATAATATCTAATGAGCAAGTACACAAAAAAGTTGATCTCGAAATAAGATAAAATAAGAATATATAAATATGTATATATACATATAAAAATACATAAACATAAATGTTCCTTGAATCTGGCATAAACTAGAAATTAGAAAATACATTAACACCAAACCAATTATAAAAAAATGACACTAAGCAAACATCAAATTACAAAAAGCAAAGCATCCCGTTTTCATATTTTTCTTTTCAGAGTTTTCTGACCGACAATTTGACCACTTTCCGTGCTTGAACCTTCTTCAAACATTGTCTAAGCAAAGACCATATCAACGATATGCATATCAAAATATCTCACCATTCTACATATTATAGATAATAATAGCAGTCATTGTTCGAGCCCTAAGTTCTGTTTTTACAAACAGACATAATAAGTCTAGTTACAATTACTCCTGTAATAATTAATATACAATTCCAAATTATGTTTCCTCTTTATCAGTTGCATGTTATGGTTAGGTTTCGGTTTGATGCAATCAGCTCATAGACAGTGTTTGTAAAAGTAGATGCAGTGAAATACAAGGATTTTAGTCATTATTGTCCTGACAAAGAATACAACACCATTCTTAAAAGTAAGTGATTAGTTAGGGAATTTATTTGTATAGTTAATAATATGCACTGTTTTGTGTAATGAGGAATTACAGTTTTGTTGACTAAAATGTGCCAGGTCATATTTTAAATTTGATCTATGAGATATGTAATACAGTTTTTTGTTTATTTCATGTATCGTACTATACTGCCTTGGAAACGTTAGATTCTTTCTCTTCAAAATCATGTTACAATGTACCAATATTGATTCCTTTAAAGGCTGTCTAAATGAAGAGATGATTAACATTAAGAATACTATACCAGTCATGGGCGGATCCGAAGGGTGGTGGTGGTGGGGGTGGGGGTTGAGGCAGATTGATATAACACTACCCTAGGGGTTCCAGGAGCAATCCGTCTGTTATAATGGTTCTTAAGTGGGACCTATGACCCACGATATATTTAAAAGCAGACCAGCTATTACAATTGTCAACATAGACAGCACTAATACAGAGTCATAGCCACCGGTACGGTTGGTCAGGTTTCAACCTAACCACTTTTTGACAAACCACAAGTTAATTGATAAGGCTCTGAATAGGAAAAAAGGCTAAATTCCACTTTATGTTTAGACTCCATCTACTCCCTCTTGACGTAACTCAGGAATCACAAGTCGGAGAACTCTGGGGTGAACGGTTAATGATAGTTTACATTATTTTTTTCCCTTTAGTGTAAGATTTATGATTGATTAAATACCTAGGATGCATTTTTTCTTCTGTTGAAATTCAGTATCTATGTGAGCTTAGCTTTTATCCAAGTCAAGTAGGTCAATTAATACACACAGTGAGCTTTTGCAGAATATCAGATTATAAAGATTTCCTTATACACTTGCCTAGGATTCATTTCTTCACTAAATTACCTAGTCAACTGACAAGAAAAAAAAACATGCCTGATAGTATGCAATATTACTTTCTATAAATAAATAACTGTAAATATACCTTTTTTAAGCATAACTTCTCTTAAATAAGCTATGTTAAGCGCGGATCCACAGGCTCCTGTGCAAGATTAATTAACATGCCCTTTGATGTGAAGTGACAAGCGAGGCCCGTAGCCTGAGTTACGGTTGGGAAATTGACACATTATCGTCGTCTTCAAATGTTCAATGCACACAGTCGGGCAATAGTTATATGATTCATGATATCTCTTTTGTATAGATAGTAATATAAAACCCATAAAATATCAGTTCAGGTATTCATTTATCTGTCTGTGGGAAATATAACAAATGAATCATACAAAATAAAAAGAATACAAATAAAATAAAAACATGTAAAAAAAACATCTACACTAAATAAAAATGGAATATTCACTACCTGTTGGATCGCAGTTTTAGTATTGCAGGGGATCTGAAGGCTTTACAGTATAACCAATCCCCATGTTGCTGATAGATTATTGATTAAAATGAGATTTTATATTCAGTACATTCTCAAATATCATGTAAAAATATTCCAAAAATTGAGTGGAAATTTTAACCTAATAATTTTGATATGTTTTACTGTATGTTTGTTGAATGGTCTTTCATGATGTTACAGTCTAATATATGAACACAACATAGAAAAGTCCTCTCTTTTAACTTTTAAATTTCTAAACATTGCGTAGCTCAATATACACTTATATTTTCTTAAATCATAAGGAAGTTGTTTGTTGAATGGTCTTTAGTGATATTACAGTCGTATATGACCACAACATAAGGAAGTCCTCTCTTTTAACTTTTAAACTTTTAAAGTTTGGGTAGCTCAATATACATTTATATTTTCTTAAATCATAATGAAGTCCACTCGTTAAATTAGCATAGATATTACTGAGAATTTTGATTGACTGTCAATCTCAGATATCTAAATTATTTTTAGGAAATTACGTTTTATGCATGCACCGACACGAAAACTTTGTGTGTACTTTCAACATTACTTCTTATTATCGCAATGAGGAAAAGACTTACGTTCTTAGTAAGTCTAGTTATAATTACTCATGTAATAATGAATTCCAAATTGTTTCCTCTTTGTCAGTTGCTTGTTTGTATTAGGTTTCGGTTTGATGCAATCAGCTCATAGAAAGTGTTTGTAAATGAGATGCAGTGAAATACAGGTATTTTAATCATTATTGTCCTGACGACGAATATAATACCAGTTAGAAAAGTAAGTGATTAGTTAGGGAATATATTTCTATAGTTAATAATATGCACTGTTTGTGCGATGAGGAACTACAATTGTGTTGACTAAGTAATGTGCCAGGACATATTTTAACTTGATCTCAGAGATATGTAATACTGTACAGATTTTTTGTTTTTATGTCGTGTGTCGTAAATTTTCATACTGCCAGTGGCGTAGGAAAGGGCAGTGCAGCCAGTGCAAACCATTGGGGCCCATGTCTAAGGGGACTATTTACAAATTGAAATTAGTATTATAGGAGAAAAAACGGCATGGAGTAATTTGCCCGACGGGGACCTCGGCCCCCCCGTCGGGCAAATCTTGGCGCCACCTCTGTGCTCCTAGCATCACCTCCACCATCCACTATCCGTAGCACAAGCCTACGGCCTAGCGGCGTAGCCATGGGCGTCGATCGGACACGTTCTCACCCCCCACTTTTCAGGCTGACATCATATCAATTGTCCCACCCCCCGACTTTTCACCAATCTTATAATCAAAGCTCCACTTTTCAAAGCGAATTGAAAAAATAACAACTTCGCATGACTGTCATGAATTTTTTCTGTTCACTTTTCCAAGTGCAGTGAGTATTTCCGGACTAAAACTGAGTAAAAACGCAATTGTTTGTACATTTCGTAACCATCTCAGTAACCACCACATCGATTTTATGGGCTAAATTTATTGTGAAAACAATGTACTGTACGTTGTTAAAATTGCAAGCATGTAAACTTATTAGGCCAATATTTTTACAAACTCAAAAGTGCACAATTTCTACTCTTAAACGATTTATTCATTTTGTGTACTATTATGACCCCTACGTAGTGTTTAATATTATCTGCATACATAAATTACTGTTTTTCCTAATTTCCAAAAATTATAGTTAGTCAATTGAATTTTATATAGCCGTTATTAAACCATATTTATACAGCCTTTGACAAGGACAGGTCTATATATTTCGATTTATTTAAGTAGTCATACCACAAGTTTACAAGCTCCAGTGTTACGTTGACGCAATCTCGCAATGACGTCATAATAATCAGTGGCGGATTCAAGTGGGGCCGAGCCTACCTGGCTCCACACCCCCGCTAAATTTTTCAAAATTATTTTAAAAAATAAAAAAAAAAGGAAAATTAGATTTAGAATTTATCTCTGAGAGTGCCATTTCCGGCTATCTAGAAGTATCACAATCATAAATTGTCTTACTTTAGCCCCAACCATGGTGGGGCTGAGGTGATTTGGTTTCCCAAGTTGTGAAAGCCCCTCCCTGTCTCCCTCTGTTTCGCTTTCCTGGAGCCGTTACTTATAATGATAAATTAAGTAAGTTACCTTTATGTTCGGGAAATCAAAATGCTAACTAATGTTTTGTGTATTTCCTATTTCTCTAGTCATGTTTGATCGTAAATTAGACGGTAGTATTTCCGCTCACAATAGTGTAAGGGCCGTGGCCACGAGGATTGAAGTGGTCAGGTTGAGGCTGGGTGTCAGAGGGTCGCCAAGAGCCCCGAGAAAAATTGTTATTTTTCCATTGTATACACCAATTCTAATGATGTTCTGTTGTAATAATCTAATACATAGTTTAAACATTGTTTTTATAAAAATATGTTTTAAACTAACATCAGGGCTATGATGAAGAAAAACAATAAAAATATTTTGAATTCAAAACAGGCAGGTTTATTCAAGAGAAAGCTTGTTACTCATAGTATTGTTGTTATTTTAGAATTTTGCATTTTGACATTGACAAAAATCTAAGGTTAGACCTATGAACAAAACAAATATTGCTATATGGTCACTTTCGATCAAAACATGGAGGCGCGGATCCAGACCTTCGCACCGTTCGCAATGTCAAGGTGAGAGGTAAAATGATATTTCCAAAAATATAAAGTGATTCCAATGACTGGTTGTCTCTTTCTGTCAGAAAATGCCACCAACCTCCACCAAAGACAAAAATATAGACAAAAATGCAATACACTTTTGCATTGTCTAACTATTAATTAAAAGGGACTACACGATGTACTGTTGAGTTTTTTATTATCATTTTATTTTGATTTATATGTCACGATGCATGGTTAATCAAAAAGCAGTCACAAGGAGAATATACATGTGCGTTGATTCTTATAACTTTATTGGAAGGCATGTATCATTTTATTATATTTTGTTATTTTAAAATCACAAAAAAAAATAATGTATATTTAATTAATTTTCTGGTGGAAGTAAAATCACACTAATCAAGTTTGGTTTTGGATTGTCAGAGTACAATTGTTGACAGAATTACATTATTATGACTAAGTTGTTATCATAATATGAATTCTAAACTGTAATATTATTAACTGAGACCAATCAACACATGACATAAAACGTTACGGATCTAGCATATGTGTATATATTGATAAACAATCGGAATTCTCTGTAGTATATTACGCTAAAGATTTACAGAGTGGACTTCCTTATGTTGTGGTCATTTTAGACTAATATTACTATTAAAGAGGTCATTCAACAAACAACATAAAGCATATAAAGTTATTAGGTCAAAGTTCTCACGTTGGTGCATGCATAAAACGTAATTTCTTAAAAAATAATTTGGATATCTGAAATTGACAGTCAATCAAAATTCTCAGTACTATCTATGCTAATTTAACGAGTGGACTTCTTTATGATTTAGGGAAATATACATGTATATTGAGCTACGCAAAGTTTAGAAGGTTAGAAGTTTAAAAGTTCAAAGAAAGGACTTAGTTTTATGGTCATATTAGACTGTAATGTCATTAAAGACCATTCAACAAACAACATAAAACATATCAAAATTATTAGGTTAAACTTTCCACTTCGGTACATGAATATAACGTAATTTCTGAGACATATGAGATTTACATGACATTTGAGAATGTACTGAATATAAAATCTTAAATATTCTCATGCCTCCGCCCCCACAATGGAAATTCATCTGTGCGATAGTCAGGGGAAATTTTGGATCCGCGCTTGACACGTATTTAAGAGAAGTTCTTAAAAAAGGTATAATAATACAGTATATTCATTTATAGAAAATAATTCTGCATAGTAGGATATACAGATAAAGGCATGGTTTTTTTCTTGTCAGTTGACTAGGTAATTTAGTGAAGAAATGAATATAGGCCTAAGTCCCAGGTAAGTGTATAAGGGAACATTTAGTCTGATTTTCTGCAATAGCTCACTGTGTGTATTAATTAACCTACTTGATTTGGATAAAAGCTAAGCCCACATAAACACTGAATTTCAACTAACGAAAAAATGCATTCTAGTATCTTAATCAATCATTATAAATCTTACACTAAAGAGAAGAAAATAATACAAGCTATCATTAACCGTTCGCCTCTGAGTTCACAGACTTGTGGTCTTGTGAGTTATGTCAAGAGGGAGTAGGTTGAGTCGAAACATAGAGGTGGAATTTAGCCTTTTTTCCTATTCAAAACCTAATAAATTATCTTGTGGTTGAAACCTGACCAACCGTACCTGTGGCTACAGCTCTGAGTGTAGTCGCAATACTACTTGCACAAAAGTGAAATTTAAAAAAAAGAGAAAACGAAAAACCTCATGATTGATTTCAAAAGTACTGTACATGCAAAAGACTAAATTAGTGGCTGTTTTAATTTCATCTTATTTGTTTTTCATGGTTGGAATTATGTCACAAGCTGATCAGTAGATATATTAAATCATTATTTTTATGAATGTTAGCTTGCACGAAATATATAAGCGGGCATAATTATGATTACCAGGATAATTTTTAAAACTTTTTATGATGAGTATTTCAGTGGCAGATTCAAGGGCTCAATCAACCCTTTTTTTTCAAAATTTAAAAGTGGAGAAAAAATGAAAATTATATTCAAATTTAGTCTGAGAGTGCAAGTTCCAGCCAACTAGAGGTGCCATAATCATAAATTTTCTTACCTCTGCCCCAACCATGATGAAGCTGAGGTTGTCTACACCTCCATCGGTAAAAATCCCTCCCTGGGCCCAGCTCTATTTCAAAATTCTGGCTCCGCCACTGTATTTTTATAATGTAGTGTGGAAATAAATGTTCATTGCATTCCTTAAAATCAATAAGATACGACTTATGAAAGGCTACCGGCGCCAGAGCTTCCGGGGGATTCGACGCCTGGGTCCCCACCGGGGCCATAGGCAGCCCCCTGGCCCCCATCAAGGCTTGGTACTACGATCCAGGGCTTTCTTATTTGACATTTCGTCCCCTTCCCCCCC
>NW_022740285.1:0-4138 GCF_011630105.1 Anneissia japonica
CATTAATGGAACAGGCCCACGTCATGCTTGGCTGATTAGTTTTGATTTACATTTCGCAAGTCTAGAGTGCCATACGCAGCAAAAGTCCGTTTCTAGTGTTGTTGTCAAATGCATTTCATAACCAGGCTGGTTTTTGATTTACGTTTTGGAATAGAATTTGGAGAGGGCGTTTGATCAAGTCAGACCTACGTTTTGAATTTGAATTAAATTTTAAAGAAATTCGAACTACATTTTGAAAAATTAGAACTTCATTTTGGGAAACTAGATCTACATTTTGAGAAATTTACGCCTACGTTTTAATAAATTAGACATTGAATTTTGCAAATACATTTTGATTTTAACATGGACTTTTGCTGCGTATGGCACCCCATACAGATGACGAATGCCTTTCTAAAGTTAAATTCAAGTAAAATAATTATTACAACTTCAAGAAAAATTGTGTTTTTTATAGCATAAATTAATTTCACAAGTTTTTATTCTGAAATTTTATCGGATCATTCTCTCTATAACGGTACAAGCCACCGGGAACACGGAACGTCGAACAGCAAGTTTCAACAACCAGCCCACGTGTGTTTTGTTGCGAAAATGAAGCTGTTCACGTGACTCCCGGACCAAATTCGCGAAAAGTAGTTTGGTAGTTTTTGAACAGCGTGTTTCAAAATTGTTTTTGAATGAATGATTTAGACAACCCAAACTATTGAATGTCGTAGAGACCGTAGTAGGAATCTTAGTACAGCATGCACTGTAGGAGTATAATTACGAATACTAGGCCTACAAACCGGTCCTACCATAGGCTAATTAATTTGGCTAGCAATGGCCTAACCTAGAATGGATAAGCCGTACCCCAAAATTCGGGATAGGTGGCGATGTTGTATGTCCGGTGAAAAATTAAAAAAATATTGACGCGCAGTGTCTAAATCGGCGCGGACCAGAGACAGAACATTTTTTTTTTTTGGCCCAATTTACACAGTGTTAAAATGAATAAATAATACAATGAAGACACAAACATTTCTCTATTAACGTTTATTTACGATGGCGTAGGATCTACGATAGGCTTACTGAACTGAATACGTGAGCTGTAATTATGTGACGGGCATTTTTTATAAGCGCCGCTCTCGAATAAACGCCGCTCTTGAATAAGTCCCTCACTGAAGCCTCCACAAATTTTATAAGCGTAGCGGAGCTTATTCGAGCATTTACGGTAGTCAAAATGCAATGAACGCAATGTCCACGAAGCGCACTTACTTGTACACGCCTTAGTAACATTCAGATTTACGGTGGCCCATAAGTGTCACGGTAACAACTTTCGAAATGCCACGGCCACATTTTCGAAATTCACGGCAATAACTTTCGAAACCACACGGCACACTTCAAAAAGTCACGGCATACTTTCAAAATTCACCGCACACTTTTAAAAACCACGGCACACTTTCAAAATTCACTGCACACTATAAAACCCACGGCACACTTTCAAAATTCACGGCAACAACTTTTGAAATGTTACGTCAAACTTTCAAAATAACAACTTCCGCCGTGGAAAGTACACGGCGGAAGTGACTGTCTCACGGCGGAAGTGATAGAAATTTAAATTCTTAAAACTTTTGGCCGCCGGTGGGAACAATGGGAGTTGCTAAATACAACCACTTCAGCCTGGGCTACATAGGCCGGACTAGGAGACCTAGCCAATGCCCAGTCCAGCTACCCGGTCACACTGTAGTCTAGGCTTCATTTCTTTCACGTTATTAAGCTAGGCCTATGCAGAGAACATGACCATGGCATAGGCCCCTTCTCTCTATGCCAGGCTACTGAATTGTATTGAATTATTATTTAATAAATAAACTTTTTTTTTTTAAACAATTACAATACAGTGCATGGGAAAAGTTAATATCATTAATTATTATTAACTTTCCGTCACCCTTTTCTAGAATATAGGCCCGGCATGGCAATTTTGTTTAAAAGAAATGAAAGAAAATGATAAATCTTAACTTCAGCAATCACACATAAACAGACTCACGCATGATGGTTATGAAAGGGCAAACTGTCGACGCACGTTAGTAAGGATCATGGCTTGAAAAGAAGATCAGCAATCATGTTGTAAAAATTGTAATTTTGATTTATTAGGCCCATTGTCTCTTCCAGTATTGTTCATCCGATTAAAATTGGAAAATTCATAGACTGAGTATTTTATTGTAGTAGCCCGTGAAGTAGTAGGCCTATTATCCTGATTAGACCATTATTGTTTTTTTTATTGTTTTTTTTTTCTATGATTACGGCCTCCCTACCCCTAAAATAAGACAAGCTATAGGTCTATGTATTACTTTACTCTTTGCATTGATGATATTTCAGAGATCCTAATTTTGAAAAAAAAAATAAATAAATAAATTTAAAAAAAAAACAGGGACATAGACTAGCTAACTTATTATTTTGTTTTACCCCCCCTCCCTTTGCTTTTTTTAACTAAAACAACCACTTCAGCCGAGGGAGCGTGGCTACTTTGGTGACAACACGGTAAGCATAATTTCAGCTGTACTACGTAGGGCCTGTTAATTTATTCCTAATCTTCAAGGCAAAGAGTGGACCCTAGTAAACACGAAGTTTAGGCTTATGATCGATTATATTTTTTTTCTACTGATTTAAAAAAAAAAAAAATTGCCATAGCTACAGGTATATTCCCGAAGAAAAATGGTGACGGAAAGCTAATAAATAATAATTCAATTAAATATTATCTTTCTCATATGTCTGTATTGTACTGTAATTGTATGAAAGTTATTTATTAAATAATAATTAATATTTAGTACAGGATTCTTCAGTAGCCATGCCTAGAGAAGGTGCCTAGGCCAGGGTCTTATAACAGATTCTGCATAGTCCAAGCATTTTTTTGTTTTATTTAAATCAGTCAAAAAATAAAAACGATCATAAGTCTAAACTTCATGTTTACCATGGCCCACTCTCTTAAAGATTAGGAATAAATTAATACGTAGTACAGCTGAAATTAAGCTTGTCGTGTCGTCACCATGAGTAGCCACGCTCCCTCGGCTAAAGTGGTTGTTTTAGTTTTAAAAAAGAAGGGTGTGCATTTATGGCCCATGTGCACGTTAAAGAACGCAGTACACTCTTCGGAAAAGAGTAGGGGATTGTCTCCCGGTGTACTGTCCAATCACCACCAGAAGGACCCAACTGGAAATAAGTCTTCTTCTAGACTTTCGTGGGCTATCCTTGGTGTTTACACCGAATAAATCCATGTATTTTCTTAAATCAAGGAAGTCCAGTAGTAGTATATGTAGAGAATTTTTTCTGTCAATCTCAGATATCCAAATTTTAGGAAATTAGTTTATGCATGCACCGACATGAGAACTTTAACCTAATAACTTTGATATGTAGGCCTGTATGTTTTATCTTGTTTGTTGAATGGACTTCTTTAATAATAATACTACAGTCTAATATGACCACAACATAAGTGCACTCTGTAAATGTTTAGCATAAAACAGAGTACAGAGAATTTCGATTGTTTATCAATATCATTATGTTAGATCCAAATCACGTTTTATGCAAGCACCGACGAGGAAAGATTAAACATAATAATTTGATATGTAACAACAACAACAACGACAGCGACAACAACAACAACAACAATAACAACAACAATAACAATAATAATAATACTACTACTACTACTACTAATAATAATAATAATAATAATAATAATAATAATAATAATAATAATAATAATAATAATAATAATAATAATACAGTTTAATGGCTTAATGGTAATAATATTACAGTTTAATGGTTTACAATAATATTACAGTTTAATGGCCCCGGAACCCCGACCTGAGGCCATTGGCGGCCCCCTAGCCCCAATCATCAGTGCTCGCGCTTCGCTGGCAACCTGACCATTTCACTTCTCGTGACTACGGCCCTGCTATGACGGGTCGTGACAAAGTGCGAGTCATGCGAGCCAATGCGCGAGCCATGCGAGCCATACATTTAAATCCTTTTTTTTTTCCACCGGAAAGATTTGCCTGTGTAGTCCAGTCATGCGCAGTACATACACTTTTTCGAATCGTCGATCCGGAAGTATGCAGCGCTGATAGAGATGTTGTTAAAATACAGATATACAGATACATACTGTACATAC
>NW_022740285.1:5313-9962 GCF_011630105.1 Anneissia japonica
TGTATATGTATTTATATATATTTATATGTTTATGTATTTATTTATATAATTATTTAATTTTTTTAATATATTGTTTGTATATTTATTTGTATATATACATTTATATATATTAATATGTTCATATATTTATTTATATATATATATTTATTTGTATATTTATTTATATATTTATATATATTGATAAATTCATATATCTTTTAAATATTCATTTATTTATATAAATATATATATATATATATAAATATTAATATATTTAAAAATATATTTATTTTTATATATTTATTTGTATATATATTTATATATTTATTTATATATACTGTATTATTATTATATATATATACTGTAATTATTCATATATTCCTTTATATATTTATTTATATATTTATTTGTATACAAATCTGTAAAGCCCGTCAGCCACCTTACGAAACCCACGTCTTTTGCAAGGTTGGGCACGCTGCCATTTGCAGCTATCACAAATATTGGAAAGTGGTTCCTTTTTATTATACGCTACCTGGTAATTTACAGTACCATTAGGAGTAGGTGGGATTTTATCCACTTGCACTGCTTCCATCTTTTCAATATGTGTTTGATTAATGTAAGTCCTCTTACCCTTCTGCAACAGAATATCATCTGTGGCTACTCATCACAACACAACAATTATAATTAAATCTTTCTTTTTATATACTCGCCAATAATGTAGTTTAGTTTTCTTGGCTCCAGACTTTTGTCATGGTGATTTTGTTGCTTTTGGGGCCCCAAGACACTTTTCTGAATAAACAAAAAATAAATGAAATTACAATAAGATACAAGGATTGTGTAGCAGTCGAGGTCAATACAGAATTATACCACGTGCAACAAATTAGTCCTACTCATAATTATCACCACAGTCAAAATGAAGCTCCAACGCTTTCCGCACGATGTTTTTATCAGAAACTTTTAATAACACTTGGTCCATGGCATGAACACCATGTATTTTACAAAATTAGTACAGTAAGCTAATGATTTTAACGGCACTGCTGCAAACGCCCTTACCGGTCATAATGCATTCGTTTCAACAATTTTCAGGCATTTTCTTGACATGAAATTATGTAGTCAAAAAGTGGGGGTACCATCTATCATAAAATGTGGGAGGGAGAATATGCTTCCTCCCCACCCCATTACCAATGATCTCCTCCCATGCAAGCCACCTTTGCCAGTTTTCGTTCAGATGCATACTAGTGTTTCAAAGTGCTGAATTCTACAAGTAAGTCACCATAATTATTATTATTCCTAATTATTATAATTATTATTATTATTAGTAATAAAAATAATAATACTGGAAGCGCAATACAGTATTATAGATTACATACTATTTAAAACTATAATAATATCTAGGCTATTACTCCCTTGTAGGCGTATAGGAGACCAAAGCATCTGATAATTAATGAAACAAAAATAATTTAAATAAAATATAAATATATAAATAAATTTATAAACATAAATATACATAAATATATAAATGAATATACAAATAAATATATATATACAGAATAAATAAATATACAAACAAATTAATATATAAATAAATATATAAACAAATAAATATATAAATACATAAATATATATAAATATACAAATAAATATATAAATGAATATATAAATAAATACAGTATAACATAAGTAGAGTATATATAAATATAAATATAAACATATATACAAATAAATATATAAAAATAAATATATTAATAAATATATTAATATTTATATATATATAAATATATTTATAAATATAAATAAATATATAAAAATATATATGAACATAATATATATATAAATATACAAATAAATATATAAATATATATAGATATATATATATAAATAAATATATGAACATATTAATATATATAAATATATAAATATATAATATACAAACAATATATTAAAAAAAATTGAATAATTATATAAATAAATATATAAACATATAAATATATATAAATACATACGGTATACAAAATATATATATATATATATATATAAATAAATATACAAATAAATATATAAGCAAATATATAAATAAATATATAAATTAATATATAAATAATTNTATATATATATATATATATCTGTATGTATGTATCTGTATATCTGTATTTTAACAACATCTATCAGCGCTGCATACTTTCGGATCGACGATTCGAAAAAGTCAAAAGTATATGTACTGTGCATGACTGGACTACACAGTCAAAGCTCCCCGGTGTGTTATTCATTTGCATCTACTAGGCCAAAGAAAAGGCCTACGTATTTGCAAAACTGGATAAACCTGAAAAAAAAAAAAAAGATTTAAAATATATGGCTCGCTGGCTCGCATGATTCGTGCATTGGCTCCCATGACTCGCTGGCTCGCAATTTGGCACTACTCTGCTATGACATGCGTGGCTGAACCGTGTTTGGTTCAATCATGGTAGAAAGAAAAAACAATCAACAATTATCAGAGGAGGGGGTGGGGAAACACAAATGTACGGTATTATCTATTTAATAAAATAATATTTAATTTGTATACAATATAATTTTATCACTGAGAGAACAGATAATGATGTCAAAATATTGTATATACATGGAGGCTTCATGATCAAAAGTTCTTGCCAGGATTTGGTACGTTGACGTGACATTTCAAAGGTTGTTGCCGTGAATTTTGAAAGTGTGCCTGCAATGAATTTTAAAAGTGTGCCGTGGTTTTCAAAAGTGTGCGGTGAATTTTGAAAGTATGCCGTGACTTTTTAAAGTGTGCCGTGTGGTTTCGAAAGTTGTTGCTGTGAATTTTCAAAATGTGGCCGTGACATTTCAAAAGTTGTTGCCGTGACACTTATGGGCCACCGTACAGATTGGATTATTGTAATGGGGTCCTCTACAGACTGCCTCAAACCTCAATTATTAACATTTATCAGTTATCTCCTAAATAAATTTCTCAACTTATTAAGTCTCACTCCTCAACATGCGCTCGTACCCTCAGATCATGGAGGAAATTGTTATATTTCCTCCATGCTCAGATCAACATCCGATTTGACTACACTTTATAGTCCACCAGTGGCGGCGCCAGCGGGGGGGGGGGGCAGGGAGCTTAAGTCCCAACCTGACAGGTCAAGGCCCCCCGCCCCTGCCGGACAGAGCTCGTCGGGCAGTCAGACCATAAAACATATAAAAATAGGGCCACACCCAGCCAACACATGTCTGTCACAGTCTGAGAGTGCCATTTTCGGCCATCCAGAGGTTGATATTTTTTTTAGAAAATCTCGTTTGGGAGGGGAACCTCCTCTCAACCCTTTCCTCCAGCTCGAGCCTACGAGCTCAAGTCCCCCTGTCGGACAACTTAGCGCCCCCAGAAAATATATCCTAGAGCCGCCACTGTAGTCCACCCTGCAAATTAAAGTCTTGTGGGGCGCTTTTATTCATGGTTGGTTGCTGCTCCTCCTAAATGATGGAATACTCTACCGTTATCTATTCGTGAGTCGCCATCCGTCTCTTTGTTTAAATCTCATTTAAAAACTCACTTATTTCGTTCTCTTTGATTCCCCTTTTCCATCATTTGCCAGCTAGCTTTTTCGTAGTTATATCAGGATAGGAGGCAAGAGTCCTGGGATGGCCGAGACTCAACTGGTGCTGGACAGGGTACATTTTGATAGATCCCTGCTCAGCGACGAGGGCGTATCCCCATACTGCGGTTTGGGTGCTGACTTGGATTTTCTTTTTTATTTTCCAGTTACATCTGCTCACTTGTTCTGCACATAGAGACTCTCGTATTTTGCGCAATATAAATGAATAACGTTTAACCTTTAACCTGTAATGAAAACATTATTACCAGTGGCGTAGAAAAGTATTTTTCATTGGGGGGGGGGGATGATTGGCATTTTAGCAAGTGTCGTAACAGGCCCGGGGGGAGGACAGGGGGAGGGGAAACTGCCCCTCCCCTGACGGTTTTTACCGGGCTGACCATGCCGTCGTACCGGGCTGAGTAATAAGAGAAAAGAAAGAGGGGAGAGGGAGGGAAAGAGAAAGAAAAGGAAAAGGAAAGGAAAGGAAAAGAAAAAGAGAAAAATAAAGACAAGAGTAAAAAGGAGGATATCATAATCACCAGACTCACAACACCCTGCAACGCCTTCTCCACTTCAAAAACTGTCATAACTCCTTTGATCTATGCTGCCCGATAGCGTAACCACTGGGGGACAAGGGGAAAACATCTATCTTTGGAAAATCCTTCCTACCCCTTTATAAATGCCCTTTTCATCCCCTAAAAGTGCCTAAAAACCTCAAATTTCGCGTGCTTCGCGCGCATTTCTTGTTGACATGGGCCAATTTCCTCTAAAAATTGCACATTTTAGAGAATTTGGATCAATTCCAACGAAATTAGAACTAAAAACACCGGGGGACAAGGGGAAAATATCCATCTTTGGAAAATCTTTCCCCACCCCTTGACAAATGCATCCTCTGAAATTGCATAAAATTCTAAAATTCTTTGCGCGCATTTCTTGTTAAAGTAGGCCAATTTCCTTTATAAATTGCACATTTTAGGGAGTTTTCATCAATTCCGACGAAATTAGAATTAAAAACACAACAGTATTTTGCGCAAACACATAATAGTCCCAAACTCAAGAAAGACAAATTTAAGATAGATC
>NW_022740285.1:9976-23702 GCF_011630105.1 Anneissia japonica
CCCCTGTTACGCGCCTGGTGTTAGCGCCAATGTGTGCCCTTGTGCGGACAGGGATCCCGGGAATGTGCCCCCTCTGAAGCTGGAAACCTTGTTTTTGCAAAATAAATTGATGCAATTTGCTATTATAGGCCTAATCAATAAATTCCTCATCAACCGATATACCCTTAAACATTACTGTTCTGATGTCGTACACACCCTTCAGTGTGAAATGTAAGGAAAGAAGAGCTTAGATTAGTACCAGATAAAATAATTTTGTTATCAACAAAAATACATTATGCTAATGTTCGTCTTTGTAAGCGCATAAGACAGTGCAAATTATTTCTGTGACAGTCTTTCGAAGTGTGTAAAGCTCCACTTTATCCCATACAGTACATAGTCAAAATATTGGGGGGGGGGGATGATACAATGGACCATCCCCCTTGTCAAATATTGGGGGATATATCCCCCATCCCCCCGGGATCTACGCCTATGATTATTACCACTAATATCGATCTGGGGTAAAGTACAAGATAACCGTAGTCTGCGCACTAAGATGGGCTTCAAGATTGTTTCCCACTACGCGAATTTATTCGAGCGAATCGACAGCCTCGGTTCGCTTCCTGAGCTGTGATTGGTTGCGCATTAGGAAATAATGTGTTTTGATGCGCAAGATTCTCGTCTTAAGAAAGAAAAAAAAAAAGAGTTTTAGCATTGTTTGATTTTGGTTTACTTAGAGCAGTAATTTAATGCATTATCGAAGCATTACGCAATGCAAATAGTACAATACTTTCTAAGTAATATACATTTTACCAGTCAGTACAGCTAAAAAAACAGACCGCTTCAATGCTGTTGATGATGATGATGTTCTATAGTGACAATGTTGATGATGACGATTGCAATGATGATGATAACAGTATAATGATGATGATGATGATGATGATGATGATGATGATGATGATGATGGTGATGATGATGATGATGATGATAGACATTTCCCAGATATGCAACGATGCTATTTTATAATTATTGAAGTGGAATTGTATAATTTTGGTGGTTAAGATGCTTACCTTCCAATCACAGGGTCCTGGGTTCAATTCCTGCCAGAATTGCATGATTTTTTTTTTGGTCACGACTAAAACAACTCCACTCCCTAAATTTCATATTGAAATTTAGTTTGTATAAAGCATCGTGTGTTTATGTTTGTCTTGTGGAAAGGATTGTCACCTACAAGTAGTAAGGTGATCTATTCGCTATTGACAATCATTGGTGCATGCGTTGTGTACCTAAATAAATAATTAATTGCAGTAAATTATCAAAACCTGAAGATATAAAGATGAACCTTATGTTCAAGTTAAAACTAACCGAAGCAGAAATTAAATTTTATCTACTGCAATTAGGTTTAATTATTATTCTTAGAATTGTTACTGCTTGTAATAAATTTAATTTATTTTAGTAAAGAATGCCTAGTCCTTGCATGGTTGTTCGTGTTTTGTATTTGTATGTACGTTATGCATGTATGAGATGACAACATAATTTGAGTGAATCTGTATCTGAATGATATTACTGTAATAATGATAACCGGATCTATGCATTCACTCAATAGAAACCAGCTATCCTCATGTAAATAAATTCGTTGTATTCTATATACGGTTACCTTCTCATAAGGTAGCGTGCCTGCATTATATCGATTTTCTTCGCTGTACTCTTGCAGGCCAACAATAATAGCGTCACTTATTTGGCAACCAAATCGTCACAACGATTAACAATGACAAAATATTCTGTACAAAACACTTTATTATGTAAAGTAGTGCTGTGGGATTGTTCAAATAAACTTGAGGAGTACTAAACAAATAATTAGTGACGGTGCCAACTTGGTAACATTTGAATAAGGTAAATCTAAGTTTCAGAATGAAAAATACCTTGGTTTTCATAAAGTATAACAAATATTAGGCCATATATCATTAAAGTATTTAGTATATATTTCATCTGGTAAGCCTAATTGACTCAAACCGTCATTACAGCTAGTATATATTTTGTATATTGAATAGTTCGTGAGCATGTTTGCTAAATATTGTACCTGAACTGCACCCACCTCTTCTTGAATGAACGAGTCTAAAATATCAAGCCCTTATACATTGTGCGTAGATTATAGTCCTGGTTATGTTATCATAAGCTCTTTGAAAGTTGAAAGTTAAAGAAGGAAGTTGGTATCACTAATTGAAAACCCGACGGTAAATCCGCAAGTCTAACGCTATCAGTTTGAGCTTCAAGATGGAGAAACAAACTGAGAAAAATGACGTCGTTGATGGTGATGAAAGGGAAAGAGACATCATTGTCAAAGAATCTTTCTCAATCTTCATTAAGAAGAACCTGTTGATAATTCTTCTGCTAACTGCACTGGTGTTAGGATGTAGCCTCGGGTTCATATTAAGACTAGCCACTGACATCGAATTCACAGACGACCAGGTTGAATACATCCTGTTCCCTGGTGTTCTCTTTCTCAATATGTTGAAGGTTTTGATTATCCCATTGATTGTCTCCAGTCTGATATCTGGTATGGCAAACCTGGACCAACAGGCGTCTGGCAAACTTGGTGCCCGTGCCGTCATATACTACTTCTCGACTACCGCGATCGCCGTTATTCTTGGCATCATTATGGTGGTTACTATTCAACCTGGAAATGTTGCCGACGATGAAGACATTGACAGAATTGGAACTTCAGAACCAGTAGATACTGCTGATGCATTTATGGATCTCTTACGGTAAAATAACATTTAAAAAAAAATACTATTACCGGTACTTAATGCGTTAAGTATAATGTTGGATCTTAATCCCTTAACAACCCAGCTGTGTATACTGCTGAATACTCATCATATGTAATGAAAGAAATTTTGTAAACTATTTTTTACACATTAGTAATTTAATTTCCGAATTTTGATTTAATTGACATTAAAACTGAAGTTTACTTCTATTTGAACAGTGGTTCTAGTTGGACAATTATACAGTAGGCCTTTAGTACTGTCGGACAGTGATTGTATTCTGAGATTATCACACCTTCTTATTTAGACTTATATTAGCCAATCAGAACATTTCATATATTTCACACATTGCCCACACTTTCACGAGGGACATCCCCGTTATTTTTGTTTTATTTAACGCTCCAGGAAGACAATTCCACTAAGGAACGAAATTAGCCTTTTGAACATAGACAGAGATGCGTGTACATTTCAATTCCATTAGAAATACTGTACTGTTTAAGAAAGCAGCGTGTTTCTATGTAAGAGCGATAGATTAGGGCTACTTTGGACCAATGGACAGAAATTAGTTTAAGTTTTACAATAGTATATAGTTTAATGAACTATAAAATCGAGGTTGCTCAGATGAACTGTTGTTGTCTTCTATCTCTACCTATTCTTGCCTAGAAGTAGGCCTAAGTACAAACGTTAATACAGTACAGACGTAGAATCTGTATTTACACTTACAAATTGGTTTCTGAAGTAACATTCAAACCTTTGTATCTTATTTTATTCAGTCAATTACGGATGATAGCTTTTAGTTTAGGCCTCCTTCCTTTTTTCGGTGGAGATGTAGGGGAGGAAACATATATAGTCCCAACCTCAACACTTTGAACCAAATGTCAATGAGCCTTAGTCAAAAAAATTTTAATAACCCTGATTTATCATTAACTTATTAATGCGAAATAAAGTACAGTATTCATACCCAAATTTATAATGTCATTAACTTATTTGGGTGCTATTGATTCCAAAAATATTAACAATAGATGGAAGCATATACCAGGAAAATTACATCAGCCTCCCTGCATATACTATTCAATTTCTGAGAAACAAATAACGTTTAATTAAATTTATTTTATTTCTTAGAATATTGAAGAAAATATCTTGGAGCGTTAGACATTTATCTTTGGCACCACTTGTGTTAGTCCATTACTATTTTTTGTTTAATTGTTTAATTCCTGTTTTACATGGAATTGTCCTCGACTTTCAACTGACAAAAGCTATGTTGAGTGGGATAACGTGGAGAGTGGCGTCAGTATTGTTTATCTACGACGTACCAACGTCCAATCAAATGGACCTTTTCGCTAAGCTCCGCCCCTTGGATATTGTTGCTAAGGTCCCACAAGACGGCAGTGTTAAAACATACGCGAACACCTGCGTTTGTGGACAACACGTGTGTTTGTAAGACGCGCGTGCATTTCTAGCGCTGTTCTGATTAGTCAGTTGTTAAGTTTGATTGAGACTCCGGAAAGGTCTATTGACCACCTTATTTGCAGAAATTCTTATAAGTTTATGTCCCTAATACTTGGTAGGCCTACTCTCTACTTTTTCGATTCCAAAAACTAACATGCTATGCTGAATGACTATCTAAATTTTCGATGATTTTAAAATAGCATTTAATTAATTAAGATAATTTAGAAGAGCAATTAATTAATTAATATAATGAACATTATTATTATTATTAATAAATTATTATTATTATTTTAATTTTATTTTTATTTATTTATTTTTTAAAATTTCATTTTAACCACTTTTATTCATAGAAAATCCTCCAGGGGCATGGCAAGGTACAGGGAAAAAAAATCAAATTTCAAACATAAAAAATGTTTTTTTTTTATACCTTTATTCAACAATATTTCACTAGGGGCAAAGCTAAATAAAAGAAGCCCTTATAATAATCATAATAATTATGATTCAATCATGTAGGATTATACATTATTCAATGATGATAGTATACTTCTTATATTTCTTTTGTTTGTTAATACAATGCGATAAACCCATTTTTAAGCAAAACACAAACGTGGCATCTCATTGTTGACGTGATGTCCTCAAAGAAGACACCGTGTCCTTATTGGTCATGAATGTCCGGTGTAAATAAAGTCTATGGGTCTGTGATAGGCCTATCACTAAGACAATGACACTCGAGTCTATTGTTTACACGCCGTAAATTTAATTCATATAATTCCGTACTTATTTCGATATTTCCTTACCGAACTTCCTCTGCTCTTGACCTACGACTTGGTAAAATTCTACAAATCCTTGTGTTTAGGCCTAACCTTCAATTGACGTTATTGGTAAACACAACAAATGCATATAGGCCTTCATATTAAGCCATTACATTATTATTGTAACAGATATCAAATGTCTGAAATATTCTGTTGATTATTTACTTGGGAGTATCCGACATATCCAGCCAGATCATTTCCGATAACAGACGATAACAGAGTCTACCTCGTCTAGCAAGAAGAAATAAGCAGTAATTAGGAGTGCATTTTCAAGAAGCCTTATTGTAATATGTGTGGTATTATTTCACCTTAACTTGGAAACACGTTGAGAAATAGGTGCTTACTAAATCATTACGAATGACATGTGGCTACCATTTTATCATGTGGCTTTCGATGACAACGTGTCTAATTTTCCTAAAACTTCTTTCGGCACCTATTAATAGTATTACACAACAGCATACACAAAACATGGCTTCATGAACCTTAATTTTTCTGCCCAGAGAATATATTCTTTGTCGACCAATGAGTTTTGTATTCATCGACAGCGATGCTACCTAAAACAATTCTACGTTTAACATCACATTCCCCAAGAGTGAATCTAATAATATACACCTCTTTCCACATTTCATATATTCTTTCAATACTTATATACCGATATCACGCTTAGTGTTACAAACAATATGACGTGTATAGTTCGTTTTGACTTCTTTTATAAATAAATTCCATTTACAATTCACTAAGTTTTATACATTTAAGTATCTCTAAGGTTTTGTACCCGTTTTCGTATAAGACATACATCATCAGCGTACTTAGATTCAAAGAAATTGGTGGATAGGCCAAGTAACGCCGGGCACTCACTGCGTCGGAAGCCCGGTCTTACGACCGTCGCACGACGCATCCAATCCCCCGCTCCCTGTGAGCGCTATGTGACACGACGCTGCAGTCTTAACAACAGATCATTAAAAACCATCAGTTGTGAGCGCGTCGTCGCGTTGCGTTCTGTATAAATCTAGGCCTAGACCTGCAAGGTTAAGTACAAACAATTTGCCAGAAAGGCTATTACCTTGGAATGACCCTATACTGTACTTTCAAACTCTGTGGAATAATGCTCGATTCACTTTAACTTTTAGTTTTGTGTTTGATAACAAAAAACGTACTAATCTTATTCCATCAGTTGAACAACCTGCATCCTTCAACAAGCTTAGAACCTTTTGGTTCGGCTGGTGATATCAAAAACTTTCTACTGTATACCCATTTTATGAAATTTACAAATGTTAATGTTAGCATACAATACGCAGAGTCCAAATAATATCTAAGCAAGTACTACGCGTTTTAAAGTAATCTAAGATAACATTTTACGAATAGATTTACAGTACTTAAATAGGTCTCAAACTGTTCATTGAACCACTAGGCTTAATCGGCTTTTGTAATTGTTTACTAATACAATATAAACATGTACCAGTTTCAAAACAAGTCTTGAAAATATCATTGTACTGTGCATACAACAGTTCTTCCCCTGCGCACTTTATCGGTTCGTTCGGAACATCGTCAGGCATCCATTTAGTAAAAGTTTAAGTAAATATTAAACTTATCGTATTGTAACAACAATACAAGTGAGTTTTTTCTGAAGTTTTTTTTTTTATCATCAACAAGGAAGTATTACCGTACTTTTTTAACGAAAGTACGTCGGTACATCGGCAGTAATATACTATTATTCTGATACCATACGCGTCATCGAATAATATTGACATTTTTGTAATTCACGTTTTAATAAACAAACATTGACATCGACGAATATTTTTTCCCATACTAAGCCTAACTATGAATGCCCGCTTTCAATGTTCATATTTACTCATTCAATATTGGCTACCTGACCAGTCGTTTACATTAAATCACTCTATTATATCGGTTATAATGGCTTAGGCTCAAGTTTGCAGGATATATTTGGTATACGGGGTGTAATTTGGAAATCGTATTCTCATGTTTGTGCAAGGCGAGCCTTGTGAGCAACTTAGAGCCCCATATATTTATTGAAAATAAATCCATTGTATTAATTTTCACAAAAGAAATTTTCGGCCAGTCCTTCATCAGCTTCACTGAGTGCACAATATATATTTAAAAAAAAAAAAAAAATTAAACTTGATATCTTTCAGAAATATTTTCCCGCCAAACATTGTCGAAGCCTGTTTGAAAACAGTAAGTATTATAGAGTTAATGTACAGTTCACTTTTGTTGATTTCTATAATTCTTCATGATACAGAGCATTAATGCACAACCGAATAAGAGCCCAATCACACTTGAGAGTTAGGATGCTAAGTGAGGAAATAAAGGCATAGGCCTACTTTGCGATAACAAATACAAAAGGCAATTGAAATATTTGTCGACTTAGAAAAAATTTGACTTACAGATTGTTAATTAAAGGAAGCAAAAAAAAAAAAAAAAACAATAATGGAGATAACAATTTGACATGTAAAATAAGATTTAGAAATTATTCGACTGACGCACAGTCGGCCTAAGCAAGTTTAACTGTACTAAAGTCAAAATTCATTAATTGTTTAAAGTTATACGCGACGGTACTAATAGTTGTCGTAACGTTTAGTCCAAGATGATCTTTAACTACCAAGCCTTTTTAATTGGCAGTATTTATAGTTATACATCATTCTTTAAAAAAATTCTAATTCTGATCGGAAGTTATGCATACTTAGGCCTACATAACATCTAATCACAGTTCAGAATTCGTTTAAGACTGGTTTAACTAGTCACTCTCTTTAAACTAAGTCGATGACTATTATATTTTATTCTGGTATTTTAAACATCATAGACCAATGATTGCAGACGGAAACTCAATCACTGTAAATTGACCATGGTATTTACAAAAGTTGTTAAAAACGCATTACAACGGGTTTAGGCTAATATTCCATGGTACAAAAATCCTAAGTTCAAAATTTCCAATGAAAACACAAAAATAGAATTAAAAATAAATAGTGGTCTACTTATTTATGCTTTTTTTTTTTTGGTTATAGTACAAGACCCGACAGGTAGAGACGGATGACATGGATATGGACGATATGAACGAAACTGAAGAGGCAGTAATGTACAAGTCGGTTGGCGGATTTGAGGACAAGTCTAATATCCTCGGCATCGTCGTGTTCTCCGTCGCTTTCGGAATCGTTCTTGGAAGGATGAAGGAAGGTGGCGACCCGTTGAGGGCGTTTTTTAACTCGCTAAATGAAGCAGTCATGCAACTTGTGAAGATTGTGATCTGGTAAAAATACAATTAATTTGGATTTCAACTGAGTTCTAATATATGGCTATAGAACGCGACCCTGCAGTGATTAGGTTCATTTTAAGTTCGGTAGCTAGTTTGAAAAGCTTTAGAAAACGCAAATTGCGTTAACATAAAAGATTAATAGACCTTTCCGGAGTGTCAATCAAACTTATCAACTAACTAATCAGAACAGCGCTAGGAATACGCGCGTCTCACAAACACACGTGTTGTCCCACAAACGCACGTGTTCGCGTATGTTTTAACACTGTCGTCTTGTAGGACCATAGCAACAATATCCAAGGGGCGGGGCTTAGCGGAAAGGTCCATTACCCATTTATTAATATTCAAAATATGTAGAATGACGATATTTTAACATGCACATTTTTTTCTTTTTAATTTGATCTTTGATTGGGCCAGGGAGCACTTATTATTATGACTGCTCCCTGATGGGGCAAAGTTTGAAAAAAGATTCAAGCACGGAAAGTAACCAAAGTGCCGGACAGTAAAACCCTGTGCAAAAAGATAGGGAACGGGGATAGAAGAAGAAAAAAGGTTTTTTTCACAGATGTCATTGACGGAGATTTTCTGTTGAGCAGTTGGTGCGGCGGTTGCATTTCGGTCTCTCAACCTTGAGGTCAAGGTTCGAACCTTTCTGTGCATTTCGCTTATGTTCCTGGACAAGGCACTTTACCTACGTTTGTCCCTCTCCACCCAGAAGTATAAAATGGGTACACGGTTCACTACTGGGGAGGAAAAAGGCAGTTTGGAAAGGAACTAGAAACCTTACCACACAAAGCCGAGGCTTAGGACGATGGGCTGACAGCTCATTCCCCTACGTTCAGTAATGAACACAGACTACTTTTACCATTGACGGAACCTCTCCCCACCCCCAATACTGTAGTATGAGAAAAATCAGCAATATAAACTAAAGGTATCAAAAGTATTCACTCGTATTTCTCAGGGTGTCACCGATCGGTATCTTTTTCCTCATCATGGGCAAGATCATTGAAATGGACGACTGGGCGAAGATGTTCTCCCAGATCGGCATGTACATGGTGACAGTTATCGCAGGCTTATCCATCCATGGCATAATCATACTTCCATTGATATACTTTGTCTGTGTCCGGAAGAATCCATACAGGTTTTTGAGCGGGGTCACTCCAGCCCTTATGACGGCGTTTGGAACCGCGTCGAGGTACGTTTTAACAATTTAGAATTAATCATGATTTGTTAATATTAAAATTAATAAAAATATTAATAATAATCAAATTAATAATATTAATAATGTTATTATTATATCATATTATAGGCTATTATTATTATATTAATAACAATATTAATAATAATCAAAATAATATTAATAATGTTATATCATATTATATTATCATAATAATAATAATAATAATAATAATAATAATAATAATAATAATAATAATAATAATAATAATAATAATGTAGAAATAGTCAATATTAAATTCTCCAAACAAATATAACAAATTCCAATGAATGGAATACAGGTCTCCCTCTTATTGAAGACCCCTCCAATTAAAGACCAACTTTTTGTAGCCCCAAATTAATATCTATCTTTTACTTAAGCATAATTGTTCTAATAAAGACCAAAGCTGATAATACCATGAAACCCAGGTCCCAAAAGTGGTCTTCAATTGAAGGGAGACTATTTATATTGTTATAGATCTACCATGTATTCACCATAGGCCTATATGTAGTAATCATTTATTCATCAACTTTTTAAATAATTATTGTTTCTATTAACAATCTTCGTACGACGTAAATGTAAATTAAACCTTATTTACTCAACATGCAAATTGATAGCTTTGATCATTTTTTTATTCGTAAAACGGGCATGTGTAATTCATGTTTAAAACATACGGTACAGAAAGTAAGAAACGCTGCACTTTTGAAGGCTGGTTACACGTCGATAAGAAGATGTATTGTCCCTTGCTAATGTCAAAAAATCATTAAAAAAAGTATCTTGAAATAATCTTGCTCATATTGCAATAGCATACAAATTATTAACTTGTGCATAAAAATTATTTAATTTAAAAAATGTGTACCCTGATTTAAAAAAATAATAAAACACTTATAGTGACTGGAAGTGTTTCTATCATTTTTCGCTGTAAACTGATGGGTAGACATTTTTTAAATACAGTACACTAATTTCTATGTTCAAGTTGATGACTTTTATGTTACTTCAAAATGGGCAAGTTAATTTCAAAAAATATTTTTATGATTTTTTGGCATCTAGCATGGGACAATACATCTTTAACGACTGCGTCGTTTTATCGAAGAAAAAGTTTGTCAGGAAGTCGTTTGCAGCTGTTTTTTTTTTCTGGTGACGTAACACGAGTTCAACCATTATAAAACATGGGAGGAGCTATGTTCGTTTATGTCGTCCACTGAGCATTCCTTAATGGACAGTTGCTTCCTTTCATTTAATATGATTTAGCTCTGCTACGCTACCACTGACCATCAACTGCTTGGAAGAGCACAACCACGTGGATAAACGCGTAACGCGTTTCGTACTCCCAATCGGAGCTACGATAAACATGGACGGTACCGCCCTATACGAAGCAGTTGCTGCGATTTTCATTGCCCAGGTGAACGGAATAGATTTGGACTTTAAAGATATAATAACTATCAGGTAAGTCACATCCCTTAAATCTACGTAATAATCTACAAATTCATACGGTAACTAGCATTTTGAGTCGTTTATAAACATGTTTATCTTTATTAATCAAGAAAAAGTCAAGAATTTTTTCATAAAAAGAAAAACAGAACTGGTTTTCAGTCGACAAAATTCCTTAAATCTACGTTTAAAATAAAGTAAACAAACAGGAGCAGTCGCTTCATCTGAGTGCATACCTCTGCCCTGTGTTTGAGTACTGAACAATATTCAGGCCATGTATGATGGGCGGTTCCATTATTTCTGGCCCTGTGTCTGAATGCCGAACAATACGCAGACCGGTGTTTGATGGGCGATTCAATTATATTATTTTATGTTCGAGGGTATTTCTGTTTAAAACTAAGTTATCTCTATTTTCATTGTTATATATAAATAGATATCTTAGTTTTAAATAGAGATATCTTAATTTAAATAGAGATAGCTTTGTTTTAAATAGAGATTAATTAAGGATTGCACTCATGAGTTCAGTGGCGATCAAGTAGTGGGTGAAAGGAGAGCTCGATTATTTATTTACCACTTATTTACACCCTCCATGATGGGGTTGAGGTGGGCGTGGCTGCGTGAACTTCATTTTGTGCCCCCCGCCCCCGATTCGAAATACAGTAATGGATCCAGGAATTCGAAATAGAGAGGTTTTACAGATGGCGGGTGTACACCGCCTCAGCCCCACCATGGTTTGGGCTGATCATGGTAAGAAAATTTATGATTAAGCATTTCTAGTTCACTGGAAAAGGCACTCTCTTTTTGAAATTAGAAAAATTAGAAATTGTGCACTTTAAAGTTTGCAAAATTGTTTGGCTAATATAGGTTTACACGCTTCCGATTTTAACGCAAAGTGCACTACATTGTTTTCACAATAAATTGAGCCTCTGATAACTGTTTGCAACCATACATCGATGGAGTGGTTACTGAGGTACGAATAAAACTTCTTACTCGGTTTTGGTCCGTAAATATGCACAGCACTATGAACAGAGCTCATGTAATAAAGACAAAATTCATGAGTGTCATTGATAATTGTTCTTTCCACTCGCTTTTTAAAAATGGGTTTTTAACTATGGAAGATTGGTGAAGGGGGGGGGAGGGGTTAATTAATATGATGAGAAGGCATCATAGCGCCTCTTTACGGCTGCTAGGTAGCAAAATTTACAATGAATCGCAAGATTATTTTAAAGGGGAAGTCACCCCTAGATCTGTCTCTTATACACATCTAGATGTGTATAAGAGACAGACAACTCGGCTCGCCATATTACATTGAGAAAATGTACGTTCATGAGGCCAAACTTATAAAAGTTTGTTTCACTTTCTCCAGTAACGTGTTCCATTATCTTTTTTAGTATAACTGCAACTCTTGCTAGTGTGGGTGCCGCGGGAGTGCCGCAAGCTGGGCTTGTTACCATGGTGATCGTACTCAATGCGGTTGGTCTTCCAGCCGAAGACGTCACATTGATCCTTGTAATTGATTGGTTCTTGTAAGTTTAATTTTAGGCCTATTTGTAATCTGTTAAACACAGGACTTTGTATTTTAAATCACACGACAGTATAAAGCACGCATTATATTTTTAACTTTAATATTTACGAATTAATGTTTGTAATAATGTAAAAAAAATCATTAAAAATATTATCACTTTAATTTAAAGTGAATTTCATATTAAAAAAAGTAGAAAATGTCTACAATTTCAACGGCAGACTCAGGGAGGCCTATATACAGTGCTAATAGAACCTAAGACAACTATAAAAAGTTTTAAAATTTATCTTTTGAGTTTCGATATTTTTCAGGGATCGTATTCGAACCACGGTGAACGTTGAGGGCGATTCTTTTGGCGCGGGAATAATTGCGCACTTGTGTCGGAAGGATTTAGCATCGGTTGACGCGGCTACTGATGTTGACAAACTACCCTCCAAGCACGAGTACACAAATGGAGGCTACGACGAACCAACGTTTATAAACCTTGATGATGATGATACTAAATTCTAAAGTTCCCGGATGAAGTGACTAACAGCTTTACTCCACACCAACTCTATGTCGACGCTTAAATCTAATTGTGTCGCATTTTTCCTTGAAAGTATAATTTTCGCTAATCTTACAACTAAGCACACCTAAATTTCACTACCAAATGACGTGGTTTTCTTCGCACAGGTCCTTCGGGCCTGAGGCGGTACAGCAAGTCTTCTCATAACTAGCGCTTTGCTTCCTAAACTGCGGTGGCGGACCTTCCCTTTTATTTCTACCAATCCTCTTATAAGCCTACCTTTGGAGTCCTTAGGAGGTCGGCTTCCTCGCCAGCACCAGAATCAATAAACAATGGCGCAATATACAAATGTTTGTAATATACAATAAGAGGATATCAGCATATATAAATAAATATATATATATATATATATATATATAATATATAGGCCTATATGTATATATAGAAGCTTGGCTCACCACGCCTCCGCAGTCAAGTAGGACGTTTTCCATGTACACGAAAGGTTCGGGGTTCGATTCCCGGTGTTTTTTTTTTTTTTATAAATTAATACAGTACTGATATACTCGTAAGTAGGCATTATACGCAGACTTTGTTAACAATCAGTTCTAATATCTGATTAAGTGTCGATATATAATATAATTAGTCTCACAATATGTGGGGATAGATACCTTCTATTGTGTGGGCTTTGACTTTTAAAGTTGCTTAGAGAACACCTCTTGCAAGTTTCTGTGTGTATGGGTTAATAATATTTTTTTAATTGATGTACAGTTTCTTAAATACTGATT
>NW_022740285.1:23771-25713 GCF_011630105.1 Anneissia japonica
CCATATTTGTAATTTTACTACAGCGTATATGCAATGTATAGACAAATAAATGAAATCAAACAATTTACTATTCCATTTATACTTCTTGTTTATACGACTGAAACGACAGATTAAGAACGTTGATTATTTCGACGTAACATCGTCTCATCAGTAACTGAGAAGAATATGGCAATGTTATGCAATAACAACAACAACAACAACAGGAGGTATATTTATCGCACATTGCCTCTATTAACAAGAGCACTCAGTGGAGAGCATATCTATCCCACCGCAAATCCCTTCACTATAAAATAAATCTACGAAAATGTTCCTAATTTACTTCAACCACCACCACCCCCACTCAATTCTCAATAGTGAAATAAAGGCAGCACCGCACAGAAACAGCCTCGAGAGACTATTTATTATTATTAATAATATTAATTATTATATTATTTATTATTATAATTGTTGTTGTTATTGTTGTTGTTATTGTTATTATTATTAATATTAATATTATTATTATTAATATAATAATAATAATAATTATATTATTATTATATTAATAATAATAATAATATTAAATAATAATAATAATAATAATTGTGTAGCTTACTTAGGAAGAAATACTTGATAAAAAAATAACTGAGGACAAATGTGCTGGAACTGGAATCCATTTTATTTTTGTTTCTCACCATGTGCAACAGAAACAAATATGCATGAACACTTCAAAGTTTGCAAGCTACCATATGATATAAATGGCCAGCTAGGTCTAATGTTTCCAATTCGAAGAAGATGCAGGTTCCATGCAAACATTAATCCAAACAAATTATTATAAAGCAATTTAATACAAAACATGATACTGTAAATCCTTTAGTGGCCACAATATGGAGTTTTCGATTGCACGACGACGGTAGTACATAGAACGTAAAGACCTCACTAACAAGTAATCTGCGCATACGAGAACGTTGCGTTATCGTTGTCTTCTGGATTAAGAACGCAGTTTGCGCATGGACGTTATGTGCAGAGAATGTATAGACGGTCACGGATGAGTGAATCCGTTCTAGCGTTACGTCATCACGAAAATAAAAAGCTCCTTAATGTCTAAATGATACTCAACAAACACAGAATGTGTTGCTAATTTAAAACAGCGTCTATATTAGTCCAATGCATTTTTACAGTAGTACTGTTATCATAAACGTTGCAGCCATGCAGACTATAATAGTTTGAAATATTCATGTACTTTATCTTAATTAAAATTCATTGTCAGTACACACATACATAATCCGAATACCAAAAACATACAGTTGATACAATTATCAAGATCAAAATCGTCTAATTTCTAGTTAAATGCAGAGTACATTAGAAAAAATGTTTTTGATGCAGAGTACATTAGAAAAAATGTTTTTGACATGATTCCCACATAGTAGCATATATAGGGATCTTGCAGTGGAATACAAGAGGTGGGGGAGGGGGAACCCCTAAATTTGTCAAAATTATTTTTAAAAAAAGAAAAAAAATATTTTCAAATTTAAGTCTGAGAGTGATATTTCTACTGGACCCTCCATTGCTTCGAAACTAGGGATGGAGGTGATGAGGAGCTCGATGATTGCCGCGATCTCGCAAAACAACGTACTGTAATATGAGAAGGATTTTTTTTGCTTCAAAATTTACAATGAATCGCAAGATTATTTTAAAGGGGAAGTCACCCTTAGATACTGTCACCCTTCGATAAAGCACACTATATACCTAGTGTGCTTTGCCAAATGACAGAGGCTTGGATTCAATTTCTTCTTCTTTAATGGTTGGTATATGTTTAGTTTAGGAGCGATTGATTTTAACTGCATATTTTATTGTATTGTCTTTGTGATTTTCGAGGCTGTTTTACAGTCTGTGGATTGTATTGTGAATGTACTGCATAGCGTGTGCAACTGATGCAAAGTTTAGTTTTCAAATAAAGTTATTA
>NW_022740285.1:25844-45651 GCF_011630105.1 Anneissia japonica
ATTCTATTCATTGCATTATCCACCACATTACAGGTCATTTCCGCCATATGCCTATATTGTATGTATCATAATATACACTATGCAGATGTACGGAAGTGCGACTAATATTGCCTTAGTAAAACAACATTATCAATAGATTCAATAAAATGAAGCCTGAAACCATGTGTAGATTTCAACGACCTCATTCATATAAATTTGAGAAGTATTTAATGAGGTGGCAGACAAATATTTGCTTGCCGGAGGAACATTCCACTGATAGCCTGGTTGTAAATCTGCTGAAATGAACTTTATCGGGAAAAAGTACTGTAAAGGAAAATTTATTTTGGGTTTTTCTGAATCCGTATACCCTTGTCTCAGAAAAAAATCCCCATCCCTAAGGCTGGGCAATTTTTGTTTACAGCACGTAGAAATGTTGGCATAAATACCCTATTTTTGACAATTTAAGATGAGGGTAGGGGAAATAAATTTATGTTTTAGTCACTTTTTCATAACTATGAATATGAAATATAACAACAACTTGACTAAATAGATACTCATCACTCTTGTTAAAAAAAATTGATCGGAATGACGACGTCACCATGACAAAATCCAAGATAGCGTCCATTTTGGACGCTATCTTGGATTTTGTCATGTTATTGTTATCGAAGTAGAAATAAAATCTCAAAACAATATTATACAACAGGAGTAAAAAAAACATACATATAATGAACACTACAATACAAACCCAATGAAACAACGAAATAGTAAAATTTTGCTTTAACAGACCAAATAATAGGCCAACCATTTTTGGACTTCGAATCGGGGTATCGGAAACATTTATGTTTTTAGTCACTTCTAGTTTTGCTATAAAATGTCAAAACTGACAGGACCTATAGTTAAAATACTCACCATTTACTGTTGTTCAGTGTAATGGCACCAGTTGTCTGACCGGGTGGGTCCAAACACAGGGCCGACTAGACCCTCGGTCAGAGTACAGGAAATAAACATCCATGAGCTCATGGGAGGCTTTTTTTTAGCTTAGAATATGGCCTAAAATTTTGCATTAAAGCCAAAATATTAGGGATTGGCAATCAAAATAATGTCATATGGAGAGACAAATCAATATTTGTGGTGTGGTGACTTCGTCGTGGCGTCGGACGATGGAGGTCTAGGTCTGTCTGACGGAAATTTCCCACCTTTCGAGAAAATTTGTAATGATGACGTCATCAACAAAATTCCAAGATAACGACAATAAAAATTAAAATGTTTACCTATTGAAATTTATTATTCCTACACTACACTTTTCTTCATCAACATTGTACTATTATGTTCTTATGCTTTCTTAATCGTATGCTTTTTTTTGAAAAGTATAGTTTATTATTAAAATTAATATAGCATTAGCACTGTTATTCTTGCTATACTGATGTCATTATCATCATCTTCACCCTTATCCTCATCTTCATTCTCGTTCTCCTCATCCCCATCATACTCACAAGGATGCTGATGATGATGAGGATAAAGATGTTGAGGATGATATGACGAGAAGAAAGATGATGAGGATGATGGATGAATGATGGATAATGATGAGGAAGAAGATGATGGTGATTATGATTGATGATAATGGTTGTTGATGAGGATGATTGTAATAATGACGATCATGAGGATGATTTATAATGATGAAGATGAATACGAATTATGAAAATCATCCCTCTCATCCTTCCCTCGTCGTCGCCGTCGTCTTCCTCCTCATCCTTGAGGATGATAATGATGATGATGAGGATAAGGATAATGATGATAATGATTGATGAGAACGAGGATAATGACGGTCATATGATAGGAATGACAATTATTATGATACTAAGGAAGATGATGGAATGATGACAATGATTACGATGACGATAAAAATGACAAGGAGCTGGATGAGGTTGATGAGCAAAAGGAAGATGAGGTAGGTGATGAGGATGATCGATGATGATGCGGAAGAAGATGATGGTGATGATGATGATGATGACGATAAGGAGGAGGATTAGGATGATGAGATCGATAATGAGGACAAGAATGATTATGATTGATGATAATTGTTGTTGATGAGGATGACTGATAATGATGATGAGGATGATTGATGAGAATAATTATCATGATGATGAATAATGAGAATCCTCACCCTCATCTTCATTCTCGTCCTCCTCCTCCTCATTATCATGAGAAGAGAATGATGAAGATGAAGAGGATAACACTGATGATGAGGATAAGGATGTTGATGATGATTGATGAGATGGATAATAATGATTATGATGATGATGACAATGATCATAATGAGGATGACGGTAATGATGATGATGAAGATAAAATTAATGAGGATGATTATGGTAATGATGATGATGAGGATAAGGATAATGATGGTAATGAGGATGATGAAAATGATAATGACAATGATAATGATAATGGGGATGATAAGGGATCATTGGGTCTTTCAGCAAAATTTCACTATTTCTTTTTCCAGTGGGTTTATATTGTGATAGTTTATTATATATATGTTTTATTTTATTGCTGTATATATATATATATACTATTGTTTTGAGATTTGTTTTGAGATTGTATCAGATACAATCTCAAAACAATAGTATATATATATAATAATAATAACAATAATAATAATAACAATAACAATAATAATAATAATAATAATATAATGGTATTTATACATTGTTTTGAGATTGTATCTGTACATATACAATCTCAAAACATAAAAAACTCAAATCTAAAAACATACATTCATATTCCCTACCTCTATCTTAATTAGTCCAAAATAGGGCAATTTATGCCAAAATTTCACAGTGCTATAAAAAAATTGCCCAAGCCCTAAGAATGGGGTTATTTTTTCCAAGACAATATACGATGTACTTACTCAGAAAAACCTAAAATAAATTTTCTTTTACCTTTTTTCTGCTAATTTGCTACTGCACCCAGTCTATGAGGCATTTGCAAAAAGGATAATACTTTGATTACTGTACATACAAGCTTGATTTTTTTATAGTTACAGTATATACACTCTCATACTATGCGACCGGTGTATAAGATCCCGAGTTTTTGAGCATTTATATAGCTCTCTTTATCGGGACTATGTATGTGGGCTGTGACACCTGCTCCTGCCATTGGAGGGTCCCGATTAAATCTTTTGGTGGAAATATTTTTCTAAGCCAGAGGCGGTGGTACAAGAACACCATTTTGAGGATCTCGACAAGGCAAAATTGACATTTTTTTTTTTAACTCGGCTCCAAAATGGAGAAAATAGGAAAATTATATTCAATTGTTATGTCTGAGAGTGCCATTTTCAGTCATCTAGAGGTGCCATCCATAAATTTTCTCACCTCATCGCCAACCGTGGTGGTACTGAGGTGTACAAGCCCACAACCTGGGAAAATCCCTCCCTCGGCCCCCTCCATTTCAAATTTCTGGATCTGCGACTGAATGGACCACCTGGTGAGAAAATGTTGACATCAGGGGTGGTAAACCAACAGATGGAGGAACAATACAGTACCTGGTATATCCTATTAACACGAAGAGGATAAGTACCCCAGGAATTGTATTCCACTTGCTAGTTCTTTGCAAATTTAGTATATGATTATTGGGATGAATATATATATATATACCCTGTATTTTCAAGTACTGTACTCTCACATGAAAAGAATGAACATTATTTTTTAGAGTGTCATTATTAACACTTGCACGAACAGATTTCATATATTATTCTGAGTAAATTGAGATTCTGTGTTTAGATTGCTGATTGCCTCAGTAGACATTCTTGTTTCTAGGTGTATAATTGGCCTCAAGCGATGCTATCTGCCTGAGCAACTTCTGTTTCATTGATTTCGTGAGTAAATCTAGTCTCTTCGGCGCCATTTTCAACAACGGGCTCGTCATTTTCACAAGGCTTGTACCCAGGTGGATCTTCAGCATTCAATTGGTCTTTTGTCAAGTGATAAATAACACCAGCGCCAATCGAGTCACCTTCTATATTTACCATTGTTCGGCATCGATCTCTGAAAAAATTATTCATTTCATTATGTATGGTTTTTGTCTTTAGAGTCATCATTATGGTCAAATAATGATATGAAAAAAAAAAGTATTCGAAAACTAATCAATTTTAAAATTAAGGAGGAAAAAGTATTTTTTAATTTACGGTCTGGCGAACACCACTACCAATGTTGACATACCAGATTTAGTTTTCTGTACTGTCATAATATTTTAGAAATAGTTTTGAGAAAAAAAGATGGGTCCACATTTTGAAAAATGGGTCCAAATTATGCAATTTCATACATAAAATGGGTCCACTATTGAAGAATGGGTCCAGATTTCTCATACTAAGCCTAAAATGGGTAAAATTTTAAGAGAATGGGAGCAGATTTTTCATATTTTTTTACGTAAATTAGGTCAACTTTTAAGAAAATGGTCCACATTATTTGAATTTATGCGTAAAGTGGGTTCACTCTGATATTGTACTGCACTGTTTGAAAATCTTGCCTACGGCATTGGTTGCGTAGTATCTGTCGTAGAGTCGCTAGGGGTCTGAGTTTTTGGAGGGTCCTGGTTAATACGGAATGTTGACTTTTCCATATAGAATATTTGTTGTATAATGTAATTTTTGGTTTTGTTGTAGCCTTATGATACCACTTTTTTAATTGCTTCCAAAGTTGCTAACTTTAATTTGTTATTTCTGTTTCTCCTTCACAGACTAGTAGAACACCCTTTTTTCCGTGTTAAAATAAAGCTTTTATTAAGATTTAGGTTTTTATGATGTACACACAAAGTACTACATTCTGACAAAATTTTTTATGTGATGGGTTGAAACTGACCGGTTTTGGGGGTTTTTCGAGGGGGTCTAGAGTCATACCAACCCCCGGGGTTCATCTTAGTACATCCTTTTATAAATGACTGACAGCATAACCAATTTAAGGGGGTCAAACCTTCTAGGAAAAATGGGTAGAAATCTTCTGTTGCTAGCTCTCGGATTATGTAGGGATAACCAATCAAATTTCAGAGATTTAACCAATTATATTATTATTAGGTATTATGAACAGATCAAAGAGGTTAAATGAACAATGCTTTATAAACAATGATAATTATTATTGTGAAAATCAAAGATGCCTATAACAAAACAATGATGATCGAGTCTATTAAATCAAGGTAACAATGAAATTTGTATACGTACAGGAACCAGTCAACGATAAAAATCAGCGAAATATCGTCAATTGGAATTCCAACAGCATTCAAGACTATCACCATGGTGATAAGACCAGCGTGCGGAATGGCAGCAGCACCAATGCTTGCAAGGGTGGCAGTCACACTTTAGAAAAAAAGAATCGAGAAATATTTATGTACAGTTATGTAATCAATAAAGAAGACCATCAATGACACAGCAACATGTATAAACATGAGCTGGAATAATCTCCCATCAATAACATATGTTACATAATTTTTCAAAGCATTTTAATATATTTAAAATTTGCATTAAAAATTAGAAATCTACTATATTAAGGAAATAAAAATTGGAGCTGTATTAGTCAATAGCATAAAATACAATTGAAATATTAGGTATGGTATAGCACCTTCTTTAGACTAACAAAATTTATTGAGACATGTGACAAACTATCACAGCTTCATCAGGTGAATGATTGATTCACCTGATGAAGCTGGCTCAAGCTTGTGTCTCTCTAAAGAAGGTGCTACTATACTGATTTCATTTGTATTATTAGTAAAAATCTTCCATAAAAAAAAAATTATCATTAAGTTTTCATTGGAATAAGGATTTAAGTTCCCCATTCTCACTTTTTGCCCCAGGCCGAAACCAGCATATGTGAATATAAGTTCATTTCTCTTTGGTATGTGGGCCATGCTTTAATAATAAATATTTAGATTATTTTGTATAGCGCATATCATGCAAATAAGCCTATGTGCTTAGTCATTCAGCTCTTTGATATTTTGATAGTGGAAATAAAATTGTTGTCCTATAAAACTAAATCTACTCCTTAAACATGTTTCCAGGGTTATTTTAATTGGGGTAGGAGGGGGTGGTGTGAGGGCTCGATGTAAAGGGGCGCTGGCTGGCAAAAAAAGATGGTATGTGGTGATTTCATTTAATGCAAAATGTCACTATTTGAAACCATTTAGATAAGTCTACCTTCCCACAAAATATATTCCATTAAAGCACTATGAAATCATTATAGCTTCTTTAGTTAACATTTCACTATTACTTTAACTTTGTATATGATTTATATAATACACTAAATGTGTAATAGGAATTTTGAAAGGCATCCAATATATCTTTTCAAAAGATCTCTTGAAGCGAATCGCTTGTTTACCTAGCAAACATTTCTTGGTTTAATTACTTTGTGATTTCTTTTTTAATATCCTGTGCGTTTTGTTGTTGATATACGACTATAATAACCTGTGGTTTTATAAAATTGCTGACTGATGAATATTTGGCCTGTGTTCTCAAAAAAAAAAAAAAAAAAAGAAAAAGTAAAATGCGAATTTTGTTTTGGCATTAATAAATCTCTAAAATTAAAAAATCTCTTGAAGCGAATTGCTTGTTTACCTAACAACCATTTCTTGGTTTAACTACTTTGTGATTTCTTTTTTAATATCCTGTGCGTTTTGTTGTTGATATACGACTATAACAACCTGTGCTTTTATAGAATTGCTGACTGATGAATATTTGGCCTGTGTTCTCAAAAAAAAAGGAAAATGCGAATTTTGTTTTGGCATTAATAAATAAACCCTATGGTTTCGGCATTTGCATTAGAAAAATTTGAATAAAAGGTTCGTATCTTGAGCAGTATCAGTTGTATTGCTCCTGATCGAATTGATGATATTGATAATGATGATGATGATGATAATGATGATGAATTTATTGAAAATGATTATGAAGATCATGTATATATTTTAACAGAATAATGTTATATAATTTTTCAAAGCATTTTAATATATTTAAATTTGCATTCAAAATTAGAAATATATTATAATGAAATAGAAGTTGGAGCCATATATATTAGTCAATAGTATGAAATATAAATGAAATAAAAGTACAGTAGCACCAATTTATTGAGATTGTGACACAAAAATTAAAAAAAAAAAGATGTCCTATAAAACTAAACCTACTTCTTACACTAAAACATGATTGGCCGATGGCTCTGAGGAGTTCATCCACCCAGGCTTTCACTTTTACAGAATTATGCCAAATTTTGTTTTCATTCTGTATACTTTAAAAAAGTGAAATAAGATGGCGAGGGCAACCTATGAAATGTAAACATTTAAAGTAATGTATAATGCTAATATTTGGAGACGTACCTAATTGTAATAATGTCCTTCACATCTAATGGGATGTCGTTGAGCTGGGCTATGAAGATCGAGGCTACTGCTTCGTAGAGCGCGGTCCCATCCATGTTCACCGTTGCACCTATGGGCAGGACAAACCGGGTGATCCTCTTGTCGACTTTTAAATTTTCCTCCAAACAAGTCATGGTTACTGGAAGGGTAGCAGCACTACATAAAAATTACGAAGACAGATTTACAATTATCTTCTTTTTATCTGGAGGTCATGGGTTCGAATCCAACCCGAATCACTAGCAGGTAGGGCAAAACATCACTCACACCAGAATACCTTTTTATTGTGAACAGTGCAATATATTAAAAATTAATGCCTCTGGTGCATACCAATCCTATTGTTCACTTTGTTAATGGACTTTCTGCTAAGCCACGCCCCTTGGAAACTGTTGCTAAGGCCCCACAAATCAGTAGTGTGAAAACATCTATCACCTAGTTTCGTTTTGCTGCTTATTATGATACCAATCAACATCGAGTTCCAAGCGACAAATGATATATTGTGGTGTACAGTAGTGAAAACATGCAGAAAATGAATTTGTGGAAGTTTTTCAGGGAGATTTTTGTCTGGTTGCAGGAGGCCACCTCTGATTTCCATGAGACTCCTGCGACTTGCTTGTGCTGATCGGAAGTTGCTGATTTATAGAATATTACTTACATATTTTCCGGCCGCAGCAGACAGATGCAAATAGAGCAAAACTACGACAGGCCAACTTGAACAGATTGGGCGTGTGCTAAATTCTGGCCGATAGACTGGAAGCAGTCCAGACGGCGGTCAAACTCGTCTGATGATGTGCTTGCCACGTGCAAGGCCTATGATAGGCTGGATGGGGGGGATTTTTTTTTTTCAGTACATAAATATGGTGCAACAGGGCGAAGGTTTGTAATCTCATGTTATCTTGTTTTAAAATGTTACTTGTTTTTTTTAATTGAAATAAAATAATAGCCACAGACTTTTGAAAAATAGCATGCCTTACCTGGAGTCTACACTAAAAGCTGTGATGAGAGCAGGAATGATTTTCTTTAAGAAAGAGAATGGGTTCTGACGAACAAAGAAATAGTAGATGAGCGGCAAAATAACGACGCCATGGATAAAAAGTCCGACCACTACAGTGATGATAAAAAGGCCAAGTTGACCAAACATCAGCGCCCATTCATCCATCTCCAATAGTTTGCCAAGAACCAAGAAAAATACACCAAAAGGTGACAACCTGCAAACAGACAAAAAAAGAAAAAAATTATTTTAGAATGTCCAGGTCAGTAATAGTCAAATTATATATATGTTTATATATACACATATATATGTATATATACACATATATATACACACATATATATATATATATACATATACATTATATATATGCATACATACATATATATATATATATTTATATATATATATAAATTAATTATATATATATAAAAGATTAATTTGTATAATTTACCAAGTACATCTTTTTATAGCAAATAAATTTGCATATTCATTTTTATATTGAATGATGAATTAAAACAAATACTTTTGTGATTGTATTTTGAATTGTTTATACAGTAAATAAGATATAACAAGACAAAAATTTAGCAATATATATATATATTATATATATATATATATATATATTATATATATATATAAATTAAACAATACAGTAATCAAGATTAATTATAATCAAATGTATATTTATATATTGAACAATGAATTTGATAAAAATATTCTTGATTTTATTGTGAAGGTTTATAGCAAAAATAATAAATTTTGAAAAAGTATTCTTTTTATTGTAAATTTATTGACATTGGTACCTCAGTTCTGTAATACTGCAAAATTGATTGTTTGCTCTGAAATGTCGGTTTTCCAGCATAAAGTGTTTCTTTCAAATGTTAAATAAAAAGTATAGCCGCGTTAGTCTGTACAGTATAGAAAGTATAAAGTAAAAAACAGCAGCACTTTTGAGACTTCTTCTTCTTGAACGCTAGTCGTCGTTAGACATCGCAATTTTGAGAATTATTATATATTGTTAGTCTCAAAAGTGCTGCTGTTTTTTACTTCAAATGTTAATTAATTTCTATTCTATGAGATGAAGGTATACAGTTTCTTTCCTTTTATATTTTTATACCTTCTTTTTTCCCCCATTTTTAGCTGCTTTTTTAAAGTCCCTTTGTTATTTTACATTCAATTTGGCTTATTGCCACGATTTGTAAATTTTGAATAAAGAATTTAAAAAAAAAATTGAGGATATAAATATTGAATTTTGTGCCAATATTGATTGAAATTGTTTAACATTTGCATAGAGAAACTTGGCACTGAATTTCTTGTGTGTCCTTGGTGCACAAACACTTTTCTTTTCTTCAAAGGGGTGTGAATCATAAATGGGTATCTGGTGGATGTTGTAGCATTTAATGTATCAGTCTGTGCTGCCTTATACCAGGGGAAGATCCAGGGGAGGGACATGGGGATAGAATAAACAAACCCCTTCTTAAAAAATATAACGAAAAGAAAGGAAAGCAGGAAGAGAGAAGAGAGAAAAGAACATGTTATTGAAAGTACAGAATGATATCTCAAAGTTGTAACTGGACTCTTTTGAGTTTATTTTTACAATCTACTATACCACCCGTCCCCCTCCCCACCTTGCGTCTCTCTCCCCCTGCAAGCATGCAACAAGGAATACTCCCCAGGAAGTGGAGGAGGTTGTATTTTGTGCCAGTTTGCCAATATTGAGATCCAAAGACAAAAGGTAACATAACCAGTGCCTTAGTATTCTTGGTAAAATATGTGCTAGAGTTCTAAATACTAATAATTATTATTATTACAGGGCTCCCTCCAATTAAGGACCACTTTTGGGACCAGGGTTTCCATGGTCTATAGCTGCTTTGGTCCATAATTTTAATAATAAAGATAGACATTTGTTAAATTGGGACCACAAAAAAGTGGTCCCTATTGCAGGTGGTCTTTAATTGGAGGGGTTAATATTAGAGGAAGACCTGTATATTACATATCTTATATATCATCTTATTAATACCTCAAATTGTTCTTATTAAATTGTTTTAATTAATATTGGGTGACTTCTGCCTCACTCTTAGAAGTGAATGGACATGCAAAGAAGAAATGCTTACAATACTAAAATTCAAATGATTATCAATGTGAGCAATATGCACAAAATATGATAATGAACATCATGTCAGTTGATCATGTTAGACATTATGACGCTGAATATAGCTGTGTAGTGTAGTTAGAAGCTTTAGATGTCATTTAAGAGAGAAAATAAAACAAAAAATAATAATAATCTAACAAAAATTACAAAATATCAACTTTTTAAAAATAACAATGTTACAATATATACTTATAATTATCATATTAAATTCTTATAATGAAATAATAATGAATATTTTGTTTTCACAATTCTCAAGAGCAAAACATTATCGCATTATTGCAGCGACAACGGCGACATTAATTACCAGATCCTAATACTCAGCCTCTTTGCCCTTCGTGTTTAATTTAGTATACATGCAGAACATGAGGTTAGCACAGCATGAACATTCAAGGTTAATATACATTTACATCCTGTATCCAGAAAATACAAGGTCACAAGTGACAAACATAATATGGCTCAGCATTTTTTCTTGGCTCTAACGTCCTGTCCAGACTATCAAACTTTATTTGACAAAAACATGTGATGCTTAAATATGGTCATGATGATATCACATCATATATACATATATATATATACATACACATATATAATATATACAGTATATACATATACATATATATAATATATATACATATATATATAATATATATACATATATATATATACATATACATATATAAAATATATATATATATACATAATATATATACATATATATAATATATACATATATATAATATATACATATATACATATATATAATATATACATATATACATATATACATAATATATACATATATACATATATACATAATATATACATATATACATATACATATATACATATACATATATACATATATACATATACATATATACATATATACATATATATATATACATATATATACATATATACATATATACATATATACATATATACATATATACATATATACATATATACATATATACATATATACATATATACATATATACATATATACATATATAAAAAAAGTTTGTGATCTCGAAAGCTCCGATGAGGGCAGTATATAGAGGCTAAAAAAAAAGATCTATTTAAACCAATCAACTATAAATCAATCAGCCAAGAGTTTCTAGATCTCCTCATGAGGGCAGTATCATAGAGGCAGTAGAGCTAAAAAAAAAAAAAATCCAATTATCAATTAACTATTAATCAATCAGCCTCATGAGGCAATATAATAGAGGCAGTAGAGCTAAAAAAGATTTATTAATCAGCCGAATGTTTCTAGTACTAATTATATACCCACTCACTCACTCTGCATTCGAAGAAGAGAGAGAGAGACTCAAATGCAAGGTGTGGTCTAATGCATTTAGAAAAATAATATGACATTCGTTTAAAATAATTTGTAACAACAACAGTTCTCTATTTTTACACTCCCCAAGAGCAAGTAAAGCACTTATCGTTATTACACTATTCAAACCCAAATGACAACTATCAAAACATATGCAGCTTTTCTGCTCACTAGGGAGCAAATCTAAATCACACATTAAACATGATAATAAATGGCAAAGGCAGGATAAACAATTATTAAACATTCTCAACATAACAGGCTAATCACAGATTTTGGGGTCACGACACAAACGTATTAACACAGGAGCAGTTAGGTGCAGGGGTTGTGGTCCCAGGGAGCTCACCTGCATACAAACTAAACTTGTGCAATATATTTTACTGAGAATTGTTATGGGCTTGTACTGCTACAATTTACACAAAAAAAGGCCACTCTATCACACCAGAGAGGGCTCCCCAATTTCACCCCGGTTAAACCTTCCACACTTGTGCCTACCAAGTCTTCGCAAATATTCCCACCAATGCTGCAACTCTTCCTCCACCTATATTTCCCACTTGTCCTCGAAAATATACCCCTTAAAATGTGGCACCTCCCCGTACAAAAAAAATTTAAGAGTGAGCCCCCACCCGGGTTGTGGTTTAGCACTTCTCAATCTTGAGGTCGGGGTTAATCCTTCGTTGTTGTGTGTTTCAAGGTACTTTACCTACGGTAGTTTCTCCACCTAAGATTACTGTGGTACACTTTTTTATTTATTATAAGAACCAGTAAAATTTTTCCCAGGCTCAGTGTTCTTATTTTTTGGCCGATTTCAGACTCAAAATGTGGCAAAGACAAGCCAAACCAATCACTCGTCGCAAAAATCGATGTTGTGTTATTAATACAGTGTTAGAGAGTAAAATAATAATCGGACATTTCCTTATAAAGTTACAAGCGTTTAACTACACAGCTGTTTAAAGAACAATATATGAGAAATCAGCCTTTAAAGTTTATGATTTCAGGCATTTCTCATGCAGAAACTATCTTTAAATCCTTAAAAAGTGTTTTTTTAACATTGAAAATGGGGAAAATAATAGCATATGATGGTGTGTAGATATATAAAGGTTTATTTTATTGATTTTTTTTTAAATTTGACATTTTAGAATGTTTTGGCCATTTTCTCTGAAACACGATTTGCGACGAGTGACTGGTTTGGCTTGTCTTTGCCACAAATGTTCTTATTTTGTTCTTATGTTACACGCCTTTCAAACATAGAAAATTATTATTGTACAGCAGTATACACTGTACTGGAATGTAGGTAAATTGGCCTCGGAAAAATAGCCCCTGAAAAAACGGCCCCTGAAAAAATGGTCCCTGCAAAAAATGGCCACAAATAACAGGTAGGTAGGCCTGCACCTACTGTACTGTATAAAAGGGGTATTACATAGTCACACCTACTGCACATAAGGTATACTTTTTTGGTCTTTCTAGTTTAAAAAAAAAAAAAAATCTCATTTGACATTTTACCTCAGCCTCAAATTGTTCTTATTTTGTTCTTAATTTTTAAGCATTTTCAGCCTCAGTGTTCTTATAAAATGTGTTCTTATAAAAAAAAAAAAAAGTGTACTGTAGGTTTGATCACATATTGCACCAACAATTATACGTACATCATGAAATTCTCCCCAGGACGCCAAGTATGCATTCCATGTTTGATCCAATGACCTTGATCATAGATGTGAAGTATTTATAAGAGGGGCCATGTTGGCATTGATAAATAAAATACAGCCCTCCCTCTAAAGACCACTCTAATGAAAGACCCCTCCAATTAAAGACCACCTCCAATTAAAGACAACTTTTCTGTGGTCCCATATTAAGAAATATCTTTTATCTTTACTATTCTAATTAGAGACCAAAGCTGCTAGGACCATGGAAAAATTCCGTCCCAAAAATGTTTTATATTTGGAGGGAGACCTGTACATACAAATTATAACATATTCAAATGTATTAAAAACATTGACATTTATAAAATGTAAAAAAAGCTTTTTCAGTCTCTGTTTTTCTTTGGTTTTTTTTTTACAAGTTAGCGGTTTAGAGAGAATTCACTCTGGTGTCAGGCTTTAGCACATAATTCCCTCTTGGCATGCCCCTAACCTGTCTTTTTGTACTTGTTATGTGCTTGTGTTATATAAACATGCCGAATTTATAATAAAATAAATTTAAAAAAATGTCATGAGCTGAAATTGAATTCAATTAACAGTCAGTTAAATATGTTTTCTGTATGCTTTTGCATAGATCTTTGGTTGGTATAGCATTTGAGAATTGCAATAATGTCTGATGTAAAGTATATAAAAGTAAGTAATTAACTTTAATAAGAATTCATTTTGTCTGTTGATTAAACAGAGGGTTAAATAACTTCTTTTCAACAAGAGTTTGTTCACAATTATCAATATTTTCAAAAGTGTAGAAACAGTACTCTTTTCAGTACCTCCCTTTTTCCAATTTTAAGCACTTTTATTTTTTTTCAATTTTAAGATATTTTTCATTTTGTACAAATTAACATTCTAAATAATAATTTGTTTTGTACAAAATAAACATTCTAATTATTTAATGGCTATCTTATTAGCTCTTCCAAAACACCCAATATAATAACTTGCGCCTGTGGAGGAACGCACTGACAGGTGAGCGGTCGCTCTCGTTTCTATATCTGTTTCTAGTTTAATGTTAATAACTTATTGATCCTTTTAAATTACTTATTCAACATTCTGATTAAATTATTTTGGTTTCCTGAATTGTTGTCAAATAACCTTGAATTAAAGGAATGTGGCAAGATTAACTTGTTTTTCCAAGCTTGCAAATGTGAAATGGTTGAACAATTTTTTAAATAGCAAAAGGCATTTTACTACTATAATCCACTAATTGAAGAAAACACTGTACATTGGATTATTTAATCCAGAGCTATAGAAACTAAAGTATTTCACTAGGATAATTTCCTGATTGTACAAAGCTTGGTTATTATATACTGTAAAACCTCAAATAGAAGCCTCTGGCTTTTTTTCCCTTTTCTATTTTGTGACCTTTTGTATGGGCTTCTTTTCGAGATGGGCTTAGTAAAGGGGCCACTGAACTTAGTAAAGGGGGGGGGGGTTGGGGCTTCTTTTAAATGTGAATGCTGTAAATTAAATTTTGGGCATTTGGCTATAAAAAAATAAATAGGGCCACTGAAAGTCTGCATCACAGAGTGTATTAACCGGCATTTAAAATCAACCAAGCATATGTTTTAAATTTATTTTGTTTTATTTGAAAGTCGTGTACAAGGACATACTGCACTATCTCGAAAAGCAGCCTGTGCTATCTTGAAAAGAAGGCCATCTTTTCTATGCTACTTTTGCAAACTAAAGAGGCGGCTTCAATTTCAGATTGGATTTTTCTAGAAATTAAGCCCATTGGGCATTTATTCTAGGTTTTACAATATTTTTAACATGATTTTTAATCCAATGGTATTAACTACAGTACAGCACAATGCACTGAACTGAAGCGCAGTCCGCAAAAAATGAATTTGCAAGAAACTAATATATATATTTCTTGGCATATTCTGATTAATTTTTTTGAAGATAATTCATTGCAATAGGTGTCTATATATAGTATCTAAGAGTCTTAATATGAGGGGAAGGGACGGGTCCAGAGATGCCTGAAAGGGAGGGAGCCGAAAGTTTGGCCGGTCGAGATAACCCTACCCTAGGGGTCCAGGGTGCATGCCCCGAATCTGTTGTTCTACACGCCCAAAAATAACCTCTGAAGCACTTTGGCCACTCAATTTTTTCCTTTTCTTTCTTTCTTTTCTTTTTTTTTAGCTTTCCAAAAGTGGGTGAGCCAAAGCAGGCCCGGCCCCCCCCACCCCTAAATCCGCCCCTTGGGGGTGCAGGACTTTTGCTAATTTATAGTAATAAAATACAAAAATATAATCCTATTTATTGCAATACTACAGGATAGATCACAAAGTATATCCAGGCTAATAATCATACCATGTAACCTCGTAAAAATGCTGAAATTAAACACACTGGGGGCTTCAAAAGCTTCTGAACATATCGGTTTATAATGTTAACCCATATTATAAAAGTAGAGGTAGGCAATTAACGAGAACTCACAGCATCATGTGCTAAATGGCATAGACGTGATCGGTAAGTATAATTTTTACGATATCAAACGAATCAATATGTAAATAAGGCTGCATCGGCAATAAAATTCAGACATCCTTTATACAAAAAGACGACTAAGGTTTTAGAGATATCTACTCAAGGAATGAAAGAGGGGGAAAACACTCAAGCCTATGGAATTAGATTTAGGGTTCTACAGGGGGTCTGACCATTTTTTGCAGAGCAATATGGGACTGATCAGGGTCCAAAGGGAATTTTATGTTAAGTTGTTTGAAGCATATCGTCATCGACATCACAAAGAGGCTTTAAAAACATGAAAAACACTTTAAAAAAAATCAGTTTTATTAAGTAAAGGTAATCCACTTCAAACACGTTTTTTTCCAAAACGTTTTGGTCGAAATTGAAGATTGTCTCTTTGTGAAAATAGTGACGATATTATACCAAAAAAAATTAAACATTATAAAAAAATAGTTTTGTTTTGAAGAGAAATATACAGTACAGAATTTTTATGAGTACTAGCAAATCAATCAATATGTAAGTGAGGCTGTGTTGGCAAAAACATAGATTTTAGTTTCAAGGTTCCAAAAGCTGGTTTTCATCAGTGAATATACCTACATAGGCCAACCGTAATGCCAAGAAAAATTTGCGCAATTTTAGGCCTTTTAAAGCTTACTCCAGATTTTTTGAATTGTAAAATAAATAAATAAAATAAAAAAAACTTTTGGTATGAGGACTCATGAGGGAGGACGGCCTGTCTGACGCTGGTAGTGGATCTTTTAAAATGGATAGGGGTGCCAGGACATTTTTTTTTGAGAGGTCTGTTTGATGTTTATTCTTCCAAATTTCAGGTATTCTTTGTGATAATATATTAAGCAAAATGACATTTGTACAATGGCCACAACACAGGTTAAATGCAAGAGATTAAGACCATTCCTGAGCCAAATTATTTTGTAGATTATTTGGTAAAAAGTAAGCCACTGTAGACATTATTATTAAAAGATATCTTTGACTATATACATTTATAGTACTTTGTTTGTAGTACTTGGTCAGAGGGTTTGTCCTTGTCTATATAGAAAATTTTTTTTAACCTTCTGGACCGTTTGTCCATAGATGGGAGGCTTAACCCTTTCACCGCACATCAGTGATTTATTTATAAATTTATTACCACATCTTGAAAACACTCAAATGGATTATGTGCAGGAAATATGCAACATGAGATAACTATCAATTTAAACATCGCATCGGAAAGAGGAAGAATGTGCTTTTGCCTAACCACAGACGGTTTGATGTCAGGATTTGAGCACCCTTCATAGAAACAATTTTTTTTTTATTAAGGGTATGTTCACACACACAGCGTAAAGCTGGCGTAGCTTACGCCAGTGTAGTAAGCGAATCCACGGAGGTGTCGAAATTTCTACTATTTGCTGCTTATGGTCTGAATACTGAATTATAGCTAGCTAAAAACAGAGCCAAATGTAGGGCCAATCTTCCAAATAATAAAATTTTAACGTTTCAAATGATCATCAAAATCTTATTTCCCCTGATATATTACATTCATTCATACTAAGTAACTTCATTTCAGTAGTAAATTTTGTGTTGAACATGATTTGAAAATCAAACATTTGCGTGTGCCCCTACAGTATAAGACGATCCCTGTTTTACGATCGTAATTTGCTGTTTTAATCTTCGACTTATACATGAGAATTTACGGTACTCATATATTAAAACAACCTATCAATGGTTACCATTTAGTAGGAGGTGTACATCCATCACCTGCAAAAATTAGTGTTATCATAATTCCTTTGTACCACCATAAGCTCAAAAACTTGATGAACAGGCGTAAAATAAAAACATTGTATACCTTTTAATTTATGTGATTTAGTGTTTTTTAAAGTTGCTTGTATGTTTTATCTGCAATTTATTTTGCACCTGCTATAATTTCCTTTTGGACACTAAAAGAAAAAAGAAAGAATTCCGAGTCTGAATGGATCGTTATACGCACCAAATTATTCCTTTGACGAACATCATCGTTGCTTCGAATAAACTGTTGAAGAAGTCTCGAAGTGGCTTCCCAACTTCCTCCAGCTTGCCAATTATGATGCCGAAGATAAGCGAGAAAACCAAGAGGCCCATTACATTCATACGGTCTTTGGTGCCGACCACGTGTTTGACCATCGTTGTATTGGTTTCGTTATCATACTCAACGACACGTTCTGTCTTGTACTGTGATGGAAAATATCTCAGATTTACAATATGAATTGCATGAAAAAATTGTTTACATAGCAAAATTTTGATTGTTTCAATTAAATATTAATGTATACAATTGATTTCTATCAATGCATCATATGTTAATATTTTCATCTGTAATTTAATATTAAAATAAAATTTTGGTTAATATTTTAGGAGTTTAATTATCACAACATATCTGAGTATTGCATATTCTACTTTCTATTTTTCTTCAATGTACGATCAACATAGTTTTAGGCACTGTTTCAGTACATTCCAATGAAATTATTGATTTTACAGTATATAAATAGAAGTATAATTAATAATATTGAAATACGTCAAAATAAAAGTATAATGTAATTTTATAGGAATGTTTGTTTGCGCAAATTGTTAATAGTAGGCAACCATTTAAAAAATGTTTAATCACATTTTTGAAATTTCAAGTTCATTTACATAAAATTAATATATTAAAATTGCAGAGAAATATCTGGCTTTTGTTCCCATTACAAACATCATTAACAAATACGTGAAGAGAATAATTATTTATTGCATTTGTATAAACAATGATAATGAAAATAATCACATTTAAACCATAAAGAGTATGGCTTGGCACCAATTTCGTAATGGACCGAGTCGTCCAACCTTTATTCACCAAAGAGGAAGCTGTGATATATCCTCAGAGTCCCTCTTAGCAGTACTGTAAGCGCAAGAGTAGGTTACATCAAGAACATAATATGGAAATGAACTGTTTTTCCTTGTGTTGCGTCCCATCTTCGAAAAGGTCTTGTTACCGGCACCGACTGCTTATCTGTAAACTCATTCAAGTTTAACTTAATACATCCTAGGAAACATTTTTACGTTCTTTATAGCTAGAAACTCATTTTCATCAATATGTGAACTGTATTCAGACTCCATGCATTAAGCCAACGAAAGTGGTTATTATAATATTATGATTACAATAATAATGCAGCTACATTGTTCACTAGTCGCCTATACAAAAAGTGTATATTTAATAAAAGGGTTCTAATTTGTAAAAATGATATTACATACAATAGAGGATAATCTCAAAGATAACATATTTGCACTGTCTGCTCTCTATGATCATTATTGATATAGTCATAAATTTTTTTAAAGAAAAACATGTTTACTGCCATATTTCCTCTCTATCATCATTAAAGATGACTACTTTTACAACAAACCATAATAAATTTTTAAAGATCGGTTGAGCGATGACACAATATGCTTAAGGCAAATTATATATTGTTATCAGTTTTTACTATATTAGTAATAAAACATTGCATGAAAAGCACATTTTTAAAAATAGATTTCAACAGTCTTTATACTATACTACATGAATACGAATGAACAATAAAAATATCTCATACCTGGCGAAAACAAGCTGCAACAATATTTGATGGAAGCATGTTTCTGTAGAGAAGAATATATTTAAGATTGTAATTTTTTCCAATACCAGTCATCATGAATATATGCAGCATTTTCATTTGGGAATGATTATTTGATAGTAAAACTCAAGGATGTTTTTTTTTTTTTGTTTTTTTTTTTTGGGGGGGGGGGGGGGGGGGCGGGCCCCCCCCCCTTTTTTG